>NC_046156.1:80448607-80573307 GCF_011064425.1 Rattus rattus
CTGTGTAAGTGGAAGAGTTGAACTACACTATCCTTCAAAACCTGTCTGCTCTGAAAGCCCACAATATTTGAAATCCTTATGGTTTACAGGTTTTATGATCAAAATGTATTAGTCATCATCTGACTGCAGCACCATAGAATGGTGGGACAGGTTGCTACATGGGAAGCAGCTGTCATTGCATGACACAGGCAGGCCACAGGCAGGAATAGTTTACCTAGGCCAGGTTATGTAATGGTAACAAAGTGTATTAGAATGATTAATAAAATAAACTTGGCATTGCAGGGCTGAAGAGATGGGTTAGAGGTGTAGAGCACTTAATGCTCTTTCAGGGAACCTGAAGATCTCCTCCCAGTGCCCACATGATGCTCAATAGTCTGCAACTTCAGTTCCAGGGCCCCAAGCAAGATGAGATGGATCCGTATACAGCAAATACTCATAAACAAAATTACCAAAAGAAGTTAATTTTTAAACTTTGGTTTTTATTCATTCTACTCTGGAGAAGTCTGTATTTGAAGTGTATTTAAATTAAAGTCTTCAGTTTATACAGATGCTCAACCTTGACTCCAACGTTTACTGTGCCTGAGAATGGGAAATACTCACATGAATATACACACAAAGTCTGTGTTTTGAAGAATATTCATTTAGCTTCAACTAAACATCAAAGAAATATTCTTGTGTATTCTCAGAAGGAAACCTGGATATACTTAGACAACACTTGTAATAACCATCAAAACCAATTGCCTTTCATATATTGTCTTGCAATATACATACAATTGCCTTACAAACAAATACTTTGTGCACCATTCTATTAATGATGACAGTTTGAAGCAATGTTGGTTATTCCTCCCAAAATACACAAATAAATGTGATTTTAGTTTTATTCAGTGCTTTAACTTTTAAAATAATTACTTTAAAGTATGGCATCAGATTTTCGTCACCTAAAGTGAAAAAAAAATTTGGTAGAATCCCTTATATTATTGAGATAAAAGACTGTGCTCAGATTTTTTAAAATTAGTTCTAAGGGGCTGGGGATTTAGCTCAGTGGTAGAGCGCTTACCTAGGAAGCGCAAGGCCCTGGGTTCGGTCCCCAGCTCCGAAAAAAAAAGAACCAAAAAAAAAAAAAAAATTAGTTCTAAAATGAGAAAAGACATGAAAGCAGGACCAAATGCATTTCTCTTTTCTCTCGTTTCCCATATAAGCAATTAGCTATCCCATGTGAATGATAGAATAAACATTTAATTTACCATCAGAACCAGAACACTTTTGCTAATAAGTGTGGCTATTCTTTAACACTAATACTAGAAGAAGTATTATATAGGGACAACCCTGTGCAAAAACAGACACTACTGCTCAAAAAATTGAGATGTGAACTGAAGAGATGGAATAGTTCGTATTGCCAGCCATGCAAATTGAATCAACCGAGTTCCATCCTCAGACCCATGTTAAAAATATGTGTATATATATATTTATGAAGAAGAAAGAAACCAGTATACTTGGTGTGTGCTTTTAATCTTTGAAGTGAAGAAGCAAAGACCAGAAGACCCATGGGGCACCTGCATCATAGCATCCTAGGTGAGCTCCAAGGCAATGAGAACCACCATCTCAAATAAAACAAAATGTTCTTGAAGAACAACTGGCAAGGTTTTCTTCTGGCCTCCACACCTACATACTTTTATCTGTATATACTTGGACATGCATACATATGTACACACATATACACAGAAGTTTAGAAGAAAATTATCCCTATTTAAAATAAATATATGAATTTTTTACTTCAATTACACACACACACACACACACACACACACACACACACACTACACCACACCATTTCCAGTAGTGAAATCCTTCATCAAAATGCTCATTTAAAAAGCAGTTGTGGGCATATTTTATGCCAAGTACTGTTCTACTCTGGGGAGAGAAGTATTAATTTGCTTTATATGTGAATTGCAGGATTGAATTACAGATTACAAAGGAAATCCTTAGTTAGGAAGCATACAACTGATATGTTTTCCAGTGCTGAAACAGCAGACTGTTCATAACTATTAATCATTTTGGTAGGAAACTCTCAAAAACATTATTCAAAAAACAAACTCTTCATGTGTTTTAAAAAGTGTGAATAATTTTCAGAACAAGTTACAGAACTATGAACGTTCTTAATACTAAAATAAAATGAAAAATTACATCTTCATAATATAATCCTTACGTTTTTCTTTTTTTCCCATCTTTATTATAGTGGGTATTTCTTATTTACATTTCAAATGTTATTCCCTTTCCCGGTTTCCAGGCCAGCATCTCCCTAACCCCTTCCCCTCCTCTTCTATATGGATGTTCCCTTCTCCATCCTCCCCCCCATTACCGCACTCCCCCCAACAATCCTGTTCACCGGGGGTCCATACTTGGCAGGACCAAGGGCTTCCCCTTCCATTGGTGCCCTTACTAGGCTATTTATTGCTACCTGTGCAGTAGGAGCCCAGGGTCAGTCCATGTATAGTCTTTGGGTAGTGGCTTAGTCCCTGGAAACTCTTGTTGGTTCGCATTGTTGTTCATATGGGGTCTCAAGCCCCTTCAAGCTCTTTCAATCCTTTCTCTGATTCCTTCAACAGGGTTCCCATTCTCAGTTCAGTGGTTTGCTGCTAGCATTCGCCTATGTATTTGCCATATTCTGGCTGTGTCTCTCAGGAGAGATCTACATTCGGTTCCTGTCAGCCTGCACTTCTTTGATTCATCCATCTTATCTAATTGGGTGGCTGTATATGTATGGGCCACATGTGGGGCAGGCTCTGAATGGGTGTTCCTTCTGCCTCTGTTCTAAATTTTGCCTCCCTATTCCCTCCCAAGGGTATTCCCTCCCAAGGGTGTTCCCCTTTTAAAGAAGGAGTGAAGCATCTGCATTTTGGTCATCCTTCTTGAGTTTCATGTGTTCTGTGCATCTAGGGTAATTCGAGCGTTTGGACTAATATGCACTTATCAATGAGTGCATACCATGTGTGTTTTTCTGTGATTGGGTTATCTCACTCAGGATGATATTTTCCAGTTCTATCCATTTGCCTATGAATTTCATAAAGTCATTGTTTTTGATAGCTGTGTAGTATTTCATTGTGTAGATGTACCACATTTTCTATATCCATTCCTCTGTTGAAGGGTGCATCTGGGTGTAATCCTTACTTAATGTTTTTAAATTAACTAAAATTACTAAATTTAATTTCAGGAACTATGCAAGAGAAGCAACTTCTTTGGATGTTCTACAAGCTGTACATGGTGTTAGAATCTCATTATTAGAATCAAAGAAAGGGGGATATGAAGTTCAAGTCTAGCCTGAGCAAAAAAAAAAAAAAAAAAAGCCCCTATGGTCTTGTGGAGTTTTTCATTGTCTAGTTCGACATGTCTTTTGGTGCTGTCCTTGTTCAGCTGGTTTTGGGGCAATCAAGTTATTTAAACTTTATGGGTATGATATTATGTTACTAGGAGACACAATCGCAGAGCAAAGTCTCTCTCACAACATTTCTGTCTCCTCTACCACAATGTCCCCTGGCTGTTAGGTGCATGTCTTAGTTAGGATTACTATTATTGTGATGCAACACAGGATCAAAACAACTAGGGTGGGGAAGGGGTTAATTTTGCAAACGATTCCACATTGGAGTTCATCGCCAGCTGCCCTGTAAAACTTCACAAGGCCTCCATCTGCACAATATCGTTATCTTTGGAGCTCCTACAAAAGATCTTAGAGCTCTCCACATTAAATCTAGTTTCCTTTTGATCCTACTGTTATACTGCTTTGAATATAGTTTCTTTTTATTATTTTCAACTATGTGAGCCGTTCTTTCATTTCTTTGAATAAAAGCCAAGGTCTAGACAACAAATACTAGTAGCAATGTCAATTATAAAGACTTTTCTTTAAACCCTATTGCCCTCTTTAAATTAGAGAACAAAGCAAAAGACAAAGACATCTTGCATGCTGTCCCCAGACTCTCTATTAATGGATCCATCAACACATGTCCTCACATACGTGTACATACACTTTCATTTATAGCTAGTCCATGAGTGTTTTCATCAATAAGAACTCCTGCTTGGGCACACTAATCCATATCAAAGTTTTTCTTGTAAATCTGCTCATGGTAATTAATGCTCAGGCTCATTGACCTGTGTTGAAACTCATAACCAAGGCTAATTTTACTTTCAACATATTCTCAAATCTGCAATAACATATTGTTTCACTTTTCATCTTTATAAAGTAAATTTGTTTTAAACAGAAAATGTGATGTATTTCAATTAATCTTATACTCTTGTCCTTTCCAGACAAATCAATAAACCATGGTACAGTGTGAAATTGTCTTCAACATTCATAGTTCAAGTTCATTTATGATTGTCAATCATGTATCTATGTTTAGTTTAGTGTTTACCAGTTAGGTTTGAATAAATGATAAGCATTTCCCATGTCTGAAGAATGATTCTACTCTCACCACCATTAGTTGCTTTATCTAGCCTTGGTGCCTTATAAAATGTGCCTCATCGGTGCTAGAATGTCAACAGATGGTTTTATTTCACAAGTCTTGTTTAGACATCTATATGGTTGAGAATTCATATGGGCAGCTTTTCTGTCATATACAGAAGACATTACACCACACCAGATCTCTTGACTTTCTGGCTCTTTGAGGCTTCCCGTCTCCTCTGCCTGTCTGAGCTATGAGCCTTGGGGGTAAGGGTTGTATGATATATGTATCAATTGGACATGAACATACTAAATGGACTCAGTGAGTTTATGGCTGTGTGTGTGTGTGTGTGTGTGTGTGTGTGTGCAATACATGTAAGTAAAGACGGTGTAATACAATTTCCAGGGAGTAACATAGGAGGTTTGGGAGTTGGTGAGAAAAGAAGAGAAAAGATGTAACTAAGGTTCATGTGCAGAAAATTCTGTTTGGGATATCTAAGATCGCTGCTTTGCCTTTCCCCACCTATGGACTTGGGGCGAATGTGTTGACTATTAATCAAATCAGAAAAGGAGCCTGAGAAGAAACAAGATGAGAACACGGTGATCTTGGATTTCCTGGCTTAAATGATTGACCGATAAATTCAAATAAATTCTGTTGTTCCCATGCTAACTGGTCTATGATGTGTTTTAATAAAGTCTGAATGGAGCAAGACTGAGTATGTGAGGCAAGTAACTTTAAAAATATGCAGGTTGTTTTATTTATCAATGGATCTTTTTAAAAATATTAATTTTTTTAACTTTATGAGTATTCTGCCACTGTCCTCGGATGCATCAGATCACATTACAAATGGTTGTGAGTCACCATGTGGTTGCTGGGAATTGAACTCAGGGCATTTGGATGATCAGTCAGTGCTCTTAACTGTTGAGCCATGTCTCTAGCCCCCAAGATAATTTGTTTTAATTGAGATGTGAGCTTTAAACGGTCCCATGATTTTAAAATGACATAAAAATATGGAATCTATAAAGAGCACTTAGCTAAAATATCTTAATGAATAAATGACTTTAATCACAAGTCCAGGGATAGGTTTTAACAGGTTTATAATTTAAATTTGATTATAACATAAAATTCTGTAATTTAAAATATAACCAATATCATGAGGCTAAAATAGTCAAAGAGCTGTTCATAGAGACATGGAGGCTGCTTCCATAACATTGCTTACATTGCTTCTTTATAGATTGGAATTTGCTTGTTCTTTATCTCCTCAACTTTTTATAAGTTACAAGATAAAAACATCAAGTCCCCAGGAATGAACAGGTCCTTGATCAGTGTCTTAGTTAGTTATATGCTTTCAAAACAGGAGACATTAACTTTTGAAAATCCCATAACAAGGACTAAGTCAAATCCCAGACCCTTCCCAGAACACAGTCAAAGACAGAGATGTTTTTCTTTCCATCAAAGAGCCAAGAGTTCCTGAATTCATGCTGCTCTCTTTCAACCCTTTTTCTTTTCCAATTAAACTTACCTGAGAATTCGTTCCCAGCCTCTCATTTATTTCTGCCATCACTGATGAAAATTGCCTCCTATATGTCACCAATTCCATAGAAGTACTGATAATATGAAACATTGTTCTTACATGGAAAGGGAGAGAGAGTTGAGTCTTGAGCCAAATATGAATGACAGCAAGAGACGATACCAGAATCATGGTGCCTAGAACAGTACATTCTCAAGGGAGAAATAAATTCATAAAGTTTTCCTAGTTAAACAACAATAACATAAATCAAGACATCATTTTAAAAGAATTATGGGAACAGGTAGATAGATTAGCAAAGCTATGAAATCTCTCCAGTATATGAAATCTCTGCTAACATTTAAAATAAGTAATAACTAGGCTAAGTTTCTATGTGGGAGAAACTTGAAACCAGTTTTTCTAACAACTGAACATAAAAGTACTGGTAAGAGGGCTTCCCACATAATACAGCATGCAACTAGAAGCTTATTCATGATGGCAGAATCCACCTGATAGGCATTAGCAGCCATAATAAGGCACAAAAAAGTCACAATTCTGTGCCCTTGATCTGAAAAAAAAATGCCTTTAAATGTTGTAGGATACGGTCTAAAAATATTAATGAATCTTAATGAATGTGACTGGAATAATAAAGGAGAGCTATTTAAAGGGAGTTTACTGCCCTATCCCTGTGACATCTCGGGATGGCAAGGAACCATATCAGGGATATGAAAAGAGGAGCAAAGAAGAAGAAACATCCCTGGAAACCAGGAAAGGGAATAACAATCGAAATGTAAATAAGAAATTCCCAAGTTAATAAAGATGGAGAAAAACAAAGAAGAAGAAGAAACACCAGTTTCAGGAACTATGACATAAAGAAAAAAAAAGGAGAAATCCTACTTATCAAAAGATCAGATAAAATACAACAGCCTATCTGTCAATGACAACTAATACGGTTTCTGAAAGTTATAATGGCACAGGAGAGAATGAATGGGAGTGATAAGGTGCAATTTGCCTTCACAAAAACAGGACAAACACAAAGGCAACACTTGAAGAATAGAAGCAGAAACCAGTCACATTTCCTTTATCATTCAACTTGCCTCGAGATTGCAGCAAACTATCAAATATTTGCTTTATCAACCACGTTCACTTTCACATGCCTTTGAGGAAATCTTATTTTCCCTCATGTCACTCCTTCTCACTCATCCATCTCACTGTTTTCTGCATCCCCTTTACCTGTCACCTATTAAAGAGATTCAAAGCCAAGCAGGATTAAGTTTTTATGGGGTAAACGTCAGCTGTACACTTAAAATTTCTGAACAAACTATTATGAATTGTGTTATTGACAGGCAAAGCCACTGCCATTCCTTAAGCTCATTCATTCTGATGATTGTTACAGGAACTGTAGTAATTTACATTTCCAGAACTAAATTACTTGTTTTGCTAGCTTTCTGCTCTCCCCACTACCTAATGATCCTATGTCAAGGTCCCTGCCCTGCTGATCCCCAGTCAATGACAGCCACTGTCAACTCTGATCTTATATTTAACATTCCTTGATCATTTCAAGAAATGGATAGTTTCAGGCCACAGGAGGAAGTTTTAGGCTGTCATTACCTTTCCCCCTTTCTCCATTACAATCACCCCTCTCTGTAAGTAGATAAGGAGGTTTCTTCTTTCTAGATCTAAGACACTCCCATTTCTTCAAAGTTTTGGTTTCATTATATGTCCTTTAACTTAACTTTTCTGTTGTTTCCCTCATACCCTTGTCTTTTTCATTTCTTGTCACTTTTTATTTTCAATATGTTAACAGAAGGGAAAAATGAACAACCAAAAGCAAGCCATTGTAAAGGTATTTTGTTTGGCCAAGTTATTAACAATATCATTCTTGATGCTACTGTAATGCTAATTAAATATAAGTGGATTTTGGTATTGGTTCTAATATTGTGGTACCTTGACATATAAGATTTAAGAGGAAGTAATTTTTTAAACATTTCCTATCCATTTAGATTTATACTCACTGAAAATCATGGTATATTTTAGAAAAGAATAGAGAAACTAGCTACCATATGCCAGCATAATATTTGGAAGTCAGTTTTTAAATATACCAAAAAGATACATAAAATGAAAAAAAATGATTCCTCATCTTGGAAATGAAGCATCTGGTGTGATGTCCGATAAAGGAACACATCAGTAAAGTTGAAGGAACTCCAAAACGTAATTTTTTTTTTTTTTGAAAAATGGATGTACCATGTCCTTAAACTACCTAGCGTGTGGTAGCCTTTTCCATTCCTAAAGATATTCTGCTCTACTCATAGATAAGTGCCTTGTTCAGATATCAGTAGAAAGCTTCCTCCTGCATCAGATGGGAACAAATACAGAGACACACAGAGATCATTCTGAGGAGAGTGAAAGACCTTTATGCCTTCAATGGGATGTAGCCATCAAATCCCTCAACAGAGCTCAGGTAATCCTGAAGCAGAGAGTGTGTAAGAGCTAGAGGACACCAAGAAAACAAAGCCTTTCAAACTGACTGAGCAAAGCTAGAACTGAACATACAGAGGCAGAAGCATCATGTACAGAGCCTGTAAGAGTATGCACAGCTATTATGGATTTAAGTTTAAGGTACCTGGGGGTGTGAACAAGTGGGTCTCTGATTCTTGTGACTTCTTGGGGTCTTTTCCTTCCATTTTGTTGTTCTTGTTTTACTGTTTGTTTTTATGTTTTGTTTTGTTTTGTTTTTAGACAACTGTGATGTGATAGTTTTTGGGTCTTTTTATTTTGCTATTTTTTTTTTTTTACAAAATGAGTGAATGAATGAATGCATGAAAACCCAGCCATAAGGGGAAAGGTTAATAACTGAATAGTCACACCTTCTTTGAGAAAAGAAACAAGTTTTCTCCGATACAGTAACAAATAATTGGACTCCATAATTTTTGTATGCTTTTATTCAGTTATTTTTGGTGTTTTATTTTGGGGAGGCAACAAGTGGGTTATATGGTTTTATTTTGTTTTCCTTTCTCTTTCGTTTTGTTGTATTGGGTTTTTTTTTTTTTTTTTTTTTTTTTTTAGAAAGTACTTAAAGTTTAATGGGTAAGGATGGGGAGAGAATGTGAAGGGACTTTGGGAGGCAAGGAATATGACCAAAATATAATTACATTCCAATTTTAAATAATAAAAATATAATATAAATTCAGGAAAAAGCAATGCTCAATATTTAGTAAATCCAAATTTTTCAAAATATGTGGTGAATTTAACTCTATAAAGTCATAAAACTTTTTAAATATATAACAATTAAAATTGCTGTCAATCATGTAGTACTTTACTCATTAACATAAAAATATCAAAAGAATTGGACACCATGTATCCCATTAGAGAAAGATGTTGCTCTCCTGCGGAGACAAGATTTCAAGGTACTCAAAATCATAAGAGAGTTTTAATTAAGTTGGGTCTGTCAATCACTTGTCCAAGAGACAATCTTCTCAGAAGGTAGGTTCACTTTAAAGCAGATTAAAAAGATAGGATGAATATTGATTTAATAAGATTTTTAAAAGATGATTTATGCACAATTTACTTTATGAGAAATGCAGTATTTTATAGCTCCAAGCACTCACACCTCCAAGTCTATTTATTTTGACTTGATGTCTTTGTGGACTTAGCTGATTTAAGAAAAAAGAAATTTGCTACTATGAAAGTGTTTCCCAAAAGGTGCAGAAGACCTAGAATGCCTTTTCTCCTTTTAGGCTCTAGAAAGGACTCTGGAACTATACCTTTGAAGAATGTAGTTTGCAGTTTTTAAAACAGGGACTGGTATAGTTATTTTGCAAATGACCTTGATCTGATCCTTTTTTTAATTTTATTTTTTTATTAGATATCTTTATTTACATTTGAAATGTTATTCCCTTTCCTGGTTTCCTGTCCATAAGCCCCATCTCCTCCCCCTCCCCCATACGGGTGTCCCCCCACCCACCCAGCCCCCTTACTATCCCCTCCCCTCCCCCGACATTCTCCTGCACTGGTGGGTCCAAACTTGGCAGGACCAAGGGTTTCTGCTTCCACTGGTGCTCCGATCTTTCTGTCTTAACCAATCTTCCTTTCCATTACCATTCTAGTTTAGATTTCAACGTATGCATAGCTATACTTTCCTGGATAGTGTATACATTTGTTTTTGTGTTTATATTGCGGGAGACTTAGAAGTTACTATTCCCTATGTACCTATTGGAATCTAGGTATATGAATGAAGACACTGATCTCCATCCGTTGGTTGATTTTGACTGATATCCTCTTGATGATAAATGTCATAGTTTTCCAGTTTCTTGAATTTTTTATCACCTATCAAATTGCCTAATATTTCAGTAGCTATTGAATGAGAAACAATGTTGTCAGGGTTTTTTGTATATGGCTCAGTTGTTACCTTTGAAACCATACTTCTAAACTATGTCTGCAATTCAAAGTGTTTAGCTCTTCTCTTAAGATTTGCCTCTGCTGCTACAGGACATTCATACATTAGATTATCAGGCTTCTTCAAACTGTTTTGTCTCCATCTGGTTTACATAGATAAACCTTTTTACACACCAACCTAATGTACCAAATTTCACAAAATGTAAGGATAGTACATATCTAATGCCTTAAGGATACTAGGCAGACTTTTTTGTCTTAAATAAAAAATGTATAAAATTGAATTAGAGTTCTAAAATTGAAGCTCACATAATTAAAGTTGGTTTCAGTAACATATGTATCAAATATTTTGATTTAAAATATAACACCACTATGAGTTTTCCTTATGTATTAATGTTGCTATATAATAAACATGTGTTTTAATTTCAAAAGTATTTGGATTTTTACAAGCAATGTATAATATGAGCTTTCTCAGTTCTACAAACTTGTTCATCAAATAAGCAAACATTATGCAAACGTAAGGTTAACCATGTAAAACTGACAAATTCCTTAAACTAACTGAATAAAATTATGTCACAAACTTTGGCTTAGTTTTGCTTTGTTTTAAGTGTGTGGTCTTTATCTGTATGTTTATAATAATATGCTGTGAAGTAGGCAAATGAATGATTCTGTATTTAAACGTAAAGAACGTGTCGCACAAAATCAGCTTTGAGATTTCCCAACTCACTCAAGTCCTTATACCCGAAATGAATCAATTTACTGATTTTAATTTTGCTGTGTAAAATTACAGCTCTTTACTTAATTAAAAGTTACCAACTGCTCTATGTGGCTAAGTCTACACTGGGCCAATGTTGGCAGGAACATGTAAGTGTGTAGAGAGAACAAGGAGATATGCTTTTGCTTGTTGGTTTGAAAAATAAGTAGTTTGTGATTAAATTGTTTATGACCAAGGCTCTAAAGAAGGATTGCAAAGGAATTCTAATAGCATAAGAAAGTGTGTTTGTATCACGGATTTTACATTTTATTTTGGTGAAAATCACATACATATATTAGGGTCTGAAAAGTCATAAAGCAATGGCTTAAAATTTGTCAGATCATATTGTCTTGAGTTAATTATAAGAAAATAGCCTATATTCTTTATTGAAAAATGTGACATTTTACATTTGGTCTACTGTCCTATTATGAAATAGTCATAATTATTATAAATAAAGTGTTAGAATATAAATGTAGCTTTCTATAATATTTGTACAGATGTAAATAGTTTCAAATAGCCAGAATAATTATGATGATTCAAACCTAATTTATCATATCCTTCATTATTTCATTCATTTATGTTTTACTATTAGTGAATCAATGAAAAGTTTACCAAGTTTTAACTGGCTAATTGACCCATATGATATCTAAGTATTAAATCCAATATGACCTTGGACTTAAAGCACTACATAGCAGGATTATATCTAAGAATTATCCTATCTCACCTTGCAAGATGTTGAGATTCCAGGTGTTACATGTCACCAGCTCAGAACTTAATTGCTTTAAATAACAGCTACACAGCATACATGCATACATGGAGTTCCTTCTAGTAATTCTATGTGCTATGTTTATTTTAAATCATTTCATATCTTCAGATATATGTGAATAAAGTTTCACAATTTCTAATAATATTTTCTTTATTATACCAGTTAATCCTTTTGAGTTTGCCTTTCCAAGTCCAGAAGAGGAATTAAAGTTAAATATCACCATAGCGTCTTACACTCCAGACCTAAAGCTGCTTCTGAGATTTCCCAGATGGAACCACAATGATTTGTTGTTTTGAGAGTAGTGAGATGACTAGATCTGATTTGTGTATTCCATTTTTTAATTATATCAATTTCATTGTAATAATTACATGAGAAGAACCATCAAACTGCAAAGAGATACTTATATATCAAGGTTAGGTTTCTGAGGAAATGTTACTGGTATTTCTACTCTGAAACAATATTCTTTTGAGACTACCAATATCATTCCTTGCCTTAAAATATTCTTGTCCCTAAATAAAATGTTGACCAACACTTGTGAAAAAATTATGTACCCTACCACGAGAGAAAAATTTTCTTTTCCCAATTCTGAAATAATTATCATAATAAATAAATAGTCTCATTGTTTAATAAGCTTGCAAAATGCTCTTGTTCCAGTCACTGAGAAAAAGTTGTGTCTTCATCAAAAACAGTATCAGTATCTCCTAGAAAATGCTCTTTCAAGTAATCTGAACTATAGAGTCAAAGAAAATGCTGGTAGTTAAAAAATTTCTTATTAGCTTGCTCTTCCTCTTCCTCTTTCTTTTCTTCTCTACTCTCCTGCCCTCTTTGTCCCTGCCGCATCTCTCCCTACCCTCCCTTCTCTCCATGTGCTCAGGGACAGCCTTGGTTCCTCCCTCTTCTACTCTTCTTCTCTTATTAAACCCCTCCACGTGGAAACAAACAAACGAACAAGCAAACAAACAAACAAAAAGAAATTTCTAATTAGTAATGCTTAAGCAACTGTCACAGTTTATAGGTATACTAAATAAGAATGTATAGGACTCTTGAAGTCTGGAAGATGACATACACCATGACAGCCCAATGTCTTTCAGTAGAATAAGGCTTCATAATTTAGTCTCAATAATTGCATGAGGTAAAGTTACCTTGGATATTTTGGGAAATATCATTAATGTTATATGTCATATATATGTATATATATACATATATATATGTGTGTGTGTTTGTGTGTTTGCATATATATATATATATATATATATTTGTCATTTGTGAGTCTAGTACACACACACATTGGTATGTATACATAAAGGCCTTATTTATGCCTTTTTATCTCTAATATTTAGTTTGTTAGACTAAATTTGATACATATAACTGAATTATTTTTCAATGGTATCTAGCTATTTTACCTCCCTAGATTTCAGAAATACAAGCTTCAGCTGACTATTTTTCTTAATAATATGGTACTTTTCCGAGAATACAAAAAACATATCTATTTATTTGTTATTTATTTTTTTTTGCCGTGAGACATATTTCAGCAAAGTTACTAATTCATTCACTTATGACAAAAATCACATTCCATATTTAGAATAATTCATGATTTACAGTAAGGCAAACTTTGCTTGAAAGGACAATAGTTTATCTTTGTGTTAACACACTGTCTGTGAAGCTCTTGGCATGAAAATTGAATCAATGGCTGGTCTAGAATTCTAGACAGAAAGAAAAAAAATGTGTGTGTCAATACTGTGATACTAATGGCTAAGGATTCTGTGGTTGTAGAATGTAAATGTCACTAATATTTTATAAGTTTAGTGAATATGCAAAATTATGAGGGCAAGCAAGAAACGACGTTTTTATGGAAACCTACCCTTTAGCCTCGACTGTTGTCTTCACCTTACATGAAAATCTTAGATTCCAGACTACCTCTGCATGCTAGAAGACAAACACAATTGCTGTCTTTGTTGCAGTAGGATACAATAAAAAGGCTTGATCAAAGATCCTCTGTTCGCTATGGAACTCTCACATAGATGGCCCTTTCATGAACACTGATTCCTCAAGTTGGCTGCCCATGATTCCCTCCCATTCCTCTAATTTCACCAGATGCACAACTCTATGCTAATCTCTCCTCTCTAGGTAGAACGATGTAACATTTCCCCCCTCAGGATGTTAGCATGCTTTGTATATTTTACGGCATTACTTATTCTGCCAAAGCAGAGGGTGCAGCCAGCATGGGGTACTTGCCTGTAGATATTTCAGTTTCTCAAACTGAGTCTGTTCATAACTCTCTCAGAACCTTGATTTCTTAGCTAGAAGTTAACAGAAAGTACATGGCATGGAGAGTTAATCAAACAACACATATCACACATGCTTCAGAGAAATCATATGTACATATAGGCCTCTGAACATTATCAATTATACTTTGAAATGGGGTGATATGCTAGGGTGTACAGATATTTCAGGTGTGTTTAAGGTAATAATGTCTTGGCCAATCATATAGCTCAGCACATAACATTTGTTTTTTTTCCGTCAAGGCTGACAATCTGAGTTCTATTTTCAGAGCCCACATGGTGGAAAGAGAGAACCAACTCCTTCAAATGGCTTTTAGCCTTCCATTTGTCTGCTGTGACATGCACTGGTGTACACACACACACACACACACACACACACACACACACACACACACACACACACACAAGCATACATACAAAAGTAACAAAATTTAAAAGTACCAGTACACCTACTGTTTTAAGTTATGAGAAGACTTGATGATTAAAGTTCTTAGAAAACAAAGACATTTGTGTCACTAATATTTCTATATCTTCCATTTTGTATACCTGCTACGTCATCTTATGTACAATACAGTTGTGCTTGGTATCTATGTTACTCACATTCATCCTGTCACTTGATAGTTCACAACTGTATTTCTTGTCTAAGGGAACTGGGAAAATCTGAGACACAGCTTTGCACTGTCCTCTGGTGAGAAGGTCCACAGAGCAAGTGGCAGCTGAATGGACCAAAGCTGAAGAAAAATTCAACCTTCTGCAATCTCTGTCTGAATCCTTCTTTCTAAACTTTTCTTTCCATGTCCTACATGAATGTTCTTGGATAACCTTCACATTCCAAAGTTGGGTCTGTTTTCAATTTTTGTTTGTTTGTTTTTCTCTCAATTCTAGTGTCCTTGTGGTCAGAGTATTGTTAATCGGGAACTTCTTCCTTTATATTTTCTTACCTTACTTTCATTTCATTTTTCTGGCTGCTATGTCTGACTCATTCAGGATTGAAGAGCAAAGAAGAGTAAAGTGTGTGCATCTATCTATACTTACAAGTTCATAAAGAGTGGAAAGTGGGAGTTTCCACTCTCCTAATTTTATAATCTCAAGGCAAATAATGATAAAAGCTAGCTGGATTGGTAAATTCGTGCCTTATTTTGGTAGACATAGACTGTGATCTTATGCACCTGTCTTACTAATCTGAGCTTTAGAGATTATTGTAAAAACCCAAGAAAAAAGTGATGATTAGGCACTCATAGTCTAGTATACATTAGCACTTGTCATACAGTGAGCATTGTTATAAAAATGTGTGTAGATTAACTTAATTCGTATAAGCAATAGTGAATTAAAAGGTTTTTTCCCATGGCATGGTGGTGCACATATTTAGTCCCAGCATATGGGATGCAGAAGCAGATGGACAATTGTGAATTTGAGAGAAAATTCAGGTCAGCTAGGGTTACACAGTGAGATCCCTTCTCAAATCAACAAAAAATATTTTTCTATACTGAATCTAATAAGAAAAATCATGGTGTCCCAAGGAAATTTCATAGCTATTATGACTTATGGTCAAAAAATGATATTAAATATTTAAACAGTATAGAAGAAATGTATAATTGAAATGCATAGGAAATGGTTTTTAATGGAAATTGTTACAAACTGATGATATATGTAAACAAATCAGAACCATATATTGACTATGCTATTAACAAATTAGAATTGAAAATGGTACTAGTCATTAGAATTTGTGTTCATTTCTTCTTCTAAAGTGTGTTCTAGAAAAATTAGAACTAATTTCTGTAAGAACAGCAAACATGAGACTCTGACTCCAACTCTCAGCACCACAAAGCGGCAAACCCATCCCCCTGAGAAACTTACAGATTACTAACACAAGGAATAAATGAAGCAAAACAAGAGTAACAGTGAAATCCAAGATCCCTCTCCGTATATATTGCATTAACAAAACATAAAATGTATCTCAAAACCTTTCCCAAGATAAGATGTAGACCCATGATGGTTTACTGGTTAGTTCTTTCAAACACGCGAGGAACATGGTATCATCACTAACTAAACTTTCAATAAATGAAGAAATGACCATGTCCCAATATATTTCATGAGTCTATAATATTCAGATACCAAAACATTGCTGAGGATATTTTACCACTGGAGACCAGGGTCTGCCACTCCAAAATCCTTCTGCAGCCTAAGGTTTACTTTATACTGAAAGTCATCAACAAGAACCAGATGTAGAAAAGGTCTCTCTCTCTCTCTCTCTCTCTCTCTCTCTCTCTCTCTCTCTCTCTCTCTCTCTCTCTCTCTCTGTGTGTGTGTGTGTGTGTGTTTTCTGAATAACCAAAATCAAGATCCCAAACATGAGTGGTGATTCTTTTTCCTTTTCCTCCAATAGGAAAGACTACATCGGCAGAATTAAAGATGGCACAGGTGGAGAAATATATTTAACCACGTATTTAGGAACTATTGTTTGGTGTTTGTCTTTTCACACACTGTCACACTGAGAGGATCAAAACTTTTATCCTTTTTCCTGTCACTTCCACAGAAATTGATTTTGTTGTTGTTGATAAAGATGCTTTATGTGAGAATTCAAAGTCACCTCTTTAAAATATATTCTTTCATATGGTGTCTCCCATTTATATGTTAAATACAAGTTAGTAAACATCTGATACCTGTTTTTTATTGACTAATTTATAACTTCCTACAATACTCTATTCAGACAGAGAATTGATGAGATTTCAGAAAGAATTATTTAGCCTACTCTATCAGAAAAGGATACAGATATGCTCATCACAATGGATAATTTGTGGGAGGAACACAGTAATACAAGAAAATGAATGTGTCCAGAAAAATATATAGCTTAATAGTGACTTGTAAGGTTTCTTTTCACCTGAGAAAACAAAAGTAAAATATTACAGCTAAGCAGAAAAAAAAGTAAACAATCTAAATATAAACAGAAAAAGGTAGGTAACAAAATCTAACATTTATTCATTACTTTCAAAATAAATTAGGTTTAAAAGGAAACTTTGTCAATCTGGTAGAAAATAACTCTAAAAACAATAACTAATCTATCTACTGATAAATTTTATTACTCTTTCTGATGATTGGGAACAAACAAATAATAGAAAGGTACATGCTTCCTTTTCAATGTTAGGGCACCCTTAGAAAAAGAATTCAACAAAAAAGTCAAAGAAGTCAAATACTTTTATGCAGAGATGATAATATACACAAAGAAAATACCTATCTATGCAAAATTAATTAGGTAAACCTACTAAGATCTCAGGATACAATGTTAATATTAAAAATTCACAGTGTACAGTTCTTAAGTGTGACTCAAAACTGTGTACAATTGTTTCTCCCTTCCCTTTCTTTACTGTCCATTTTCTTTCATTTCCTTTTGTTTCATCCTCTTTCCCCATCTCTAATGTGCTTCTTGATTCTAATAATTTCACAACGAATGCCAATTGTCACATATACAGATCTTAAAAGAATGATGAAATGGGTTTGGAAATCCAGGGAAGGAACATAATATCAAAATGGTGAATCCCACTACACATGTATAAAACAAGGATAGGTATGATTGTTGCCGACCTTAAATCCAGCATTTCCATGCAGAGGGAAGTGGATCTCTAAGGTTGATAGCAAGTATCAGGCCATCCCCAGATACACAGGGAGGCCCTGTCTCAGTTAAAAAGAAATCACATAAAACGAAGTCACGGAAAGTGATTTGCAAGGTCAGTTACTCCCCTAAGTAAAAACACAAAGCTCCAAACAGAAAGAAGAGTCAGGCCAGTCAGCATCATTGTTCAGTGTGTAAAGTGGTGTTTAGTCAATAATTGTGACAAACAATTTTATCCATACATATCAAATTCGAGAAGAGAAGTCATTGTGTTATTGGAGTTAGGATCTTTACTATTGGAGTAATAGTCTACAGAGAGAAAGGTGAATGGGCTAAAATACTCTGCAATGAAAGGATAAGATTTAGAGCCTTTCCACATAGCTAATGCTATATGGTTAATTAGTAATAAGTAATTAATATAAATTCAGATGCTCACAGATAAAATTACAGTCAGGAATGCATGCATGCATTTTCTTTTTAACAAACACAAAGTCCAATACATATTATTTGTCTTGTTCAACCAGCTGTATGTCTAATATAACTAGAACTCAATAGCAACAAACACTTGCAATGCTAAATCATGTCTTCTCGAGCAGCTCCATTCTCCAATTAAAGAAACAAAAAAAGTAAACAAACAAACAAAAAACCAAACAACCTCCCTAGACACACACAAATAAAAACCAAAATCAATAGCAAACGACAAAACAAAAAGGAAAGGGAAAGAAAAGCAAGCAAAGACCTGAGGCTCTTAGGAGAAAGGGCTGATCTGAGGAGATGTAGAGTAACACAGAGAAATTTTCCCATTCTGTGGTGCAGCAAAGTAAATTGCTCAGACAACAAACTAAATGACACTGATGGGGGTTTATAAAGGGGACACAGAAGACGACTCAGTAGGCACGCAATGACCAAAGCTAGAAGCAGAACAGAAAATTAAGGTTGTATCAGATTATAGGGCAAAAGATTAAAGCGTGTATGATTACTCTCTGAGGTATATGTATTCATAATGTGTGTGATGGGGGCAAGGAGATATTTCTAACATAGTTCTAAATAATTGACGTGCCTTCCCTGTATGTAGCAGAACGAAGCCATCATGGTGATTTGTTTCCAGACCGCACAGTATAGAGATGGGGAGGGCATGATAATAATAGTGATAGAATCAGCATTGACAACTCATCTTGATAGGATACATTCTGACTGCCACTATGAGGAAAACAGTCAATGAACCTTTTGCAACCTCTTAAGCTTGATTTGCAGAGCCCAAAGAGCCTTCAGAACTACCTTCTTTGAGGGTTCTACTGAGATGGTTCTTTAAGCCCATTTAAAGCATTGAGATGCTTTTCTAATCCAAATTCCAAAAATCTTTCATAGTCGGAGGACTATGAAAACGGAATGGTCAGGCGTGTCACAGCAATACTCTCTGGTATTAATTTCTGTCCGAGTTACTGATTTGGTGCTGTAAAGAGACACCATGATCAAGGTGATTCTTATAAAAGAAAGCATTTAATTGAGAAATTGCTTCCAGTTTTAGAGGGTTTGCTGATGCTCATCATGTCAGGAAGCAAATAGGTAAGCACGGCACTGCAGCTGCAGCAAAAAGCTTTATATCCTGGTCTTCAGGCAATAGAAAAATAGAAAGGCACTGGATCTGGCGTGGGCTCTTGAAACCTCAAAGCCCACCCCCTGTGAAACTCCTCCTTCAAGGCCACGCCTTTTCCAACAGAGCCACACCTACTATTCCTTTCCACTCAGTTCCACAATCTGAGGACCAATGATTCCAACATAAAAGCCTATGGCAGGGGTCGGGGTAGGGGCAGTCATTTTTTTTTTCAGAGCTGGGTACTGAACCCAGGGCCTTGCGCTTGCTAGGCAAGCGCTCTACCACTGAGCTAAATCCCCAACCTCCGGGGCAGTCATTTTTATTCACACCACCACAACCTGTAAGGCAAAAAAAGCTTAGAAACATAAAAAATTATATTCACTTACTCATATTCTTTTAAGGATAATGTTACATTACAATGCATTGTATTCCGTAGTTGCACTATACCATCAGCAGTTTAATAACGATTAAGATCTAGTGAGCCTTTAACAGAGACTGGGTTTTCTTTTAGGCACTAGGCTTTTTTTAAAATTGAATTTATGTCTACTGTAAATTATCAATATTCTTTATATATTTCATTCTATCAATTTTTAATTATCATTAAAATATTAAAGGAAAGTTTTCTAAACTGTATGGGTTTATTTTGAAATACATACCAATACCTCTCATTTGAAAAGCAAGTTCTAAAATGTGGATTTTGAATTGTACATCCTAAATTTTGGTTTTTTTTTTTTTTTTTTTTTTTTTTTTTTTTTTTTTTTTTGGAGCTGGGGACCCGAACTCAGGGCCTTTGCTTCCTAGGTGGCGCTCTACCACTGAGCTAAATCCCCAGCCCCAAATTTTGGTTTTTGATATTTGATGAGAGATAAGAAATGTTTTCTTTTACTTTTAAGATTGTAGTACAATTTCATCATCTCCTCCTTCATTTTCTTTTCTCCAAACATTGCCCTAAAACTCTCCTTGGTCTCTCTAAAATTCATGAATATTTTTATTAATTCTCCTTACATGCATATATGTGTATTTATAAAGGTATATTTCTAAATATGACCTTCAGTCTATGCGAGTCAAATATTTTATTTTCATTATTTTAATATTTCATATTTTTATTTTATACTTTCTTTTTTATTATCATATGAAGAAATTCGATCTAAAGTTAACACACTTTATGCTCTCACTCTTTTGTAAGTCCTTTTACCTCCTGAGGTTGCCTGTTTCCATTTTTTTCTGCTGCCCCTGAGGACTTCTGTACTGCTTCCCTCCAATACCTGATCGTGTTCCCTCTTTCCCTCCCTGTGCCATTTCCCATCCAGGTCCCCCCACCCTTCCCCCCTGTGAATTTCTAAAACAATATAACAAATAAGATAGACAAGGCAATACAGAGTTGTTGTTCACGGGGTATGTACATAAATCTTGGTTGTGAAGAAAATCACATCACTCTGCTTCATCTACCTATTAGTGAATTCAGTCTTAAAATATGTGATAATGGCAATCAACTATTGAGTAATTAAGAAATTTGCACAACTGAACTGTATTCCACCTTTTAAGGCTTTCTAGTTTCTTTTCACATTGGAGCCTTAATTATTTCTACTTATTATTGAGAGTTATTCAATTTCATCACAACTGTCCCTGATTAGTGGTCAAAATAAGAATATAGGAGACCACCAAAGACAACCTGTTTTCCACTATATTCTACCTTTATAATTGACTTGCATATCTCAGAAGACGATATATAAAATGTGGAGAGAGAGAGAGAGAGAGAGAGAGAGAGAGAGAGAGAGAGAGAGAGAGAGAGAGAGAGGGACTTTAAAACATGCATTTATTAAGTGTATTTGCTTTCTTTTAGCTTATAAAACTGATGTGTTTTAGGTTTATTAATATCTAAGCCCTTCTTCTTGCCAAGAAACCAAAAACTATGATAAGACACTAAAATGTGAAGAACAGTTTTTGTGTACTTTAGAATATTGGAAAATGCAACAGAAATTTAACACTTTGAATTTTCTTTTTCTTTTTTTAATTTTTTATTAGATACATGTCTTTACTTACACTTCAAATGTTATTCCCCTTCCCGGTTTCCTGTCCATAAGTTGCCATCCCCTCCCCTGCCCCTCCCCATACTGGTATTCCCCCCATACATCCCCCTTACTGCTCCCCTGCCATATTACCCTGCTCTGGGGGTCCAACCTTGGCAGGACCAAGGGCTTCCCCTTCCACTGGTGCCCCAACAAGGCTATTCTCTGCTACATATGCAGTTGGAGCCCTGGGTCAGACCACGTGTAGTCTTTCAGTAGTGGTTTAGTCCCTGAGAGCTCTCATAAGATAACGAGGTAATAAGATGCTTCTCCTGATGCTGCTCGTGATAACAGGAACAACAAAACCAACAATCAAAAAAAAAAAAAAAAACAACTTAAACTCTTAGCAACTAAAATATGATTGAATATTATTTAAATGTTTAGATAATTTCTTAGGAGAATTCCAATATTCATAAGTTTCTGGTTTTTGTTTTTGTTTTTCAAACCATCTTCAACTCATCTTGTAAACAAGAGGATCTTTCTTTTTTGTTTTTTTGTTTTCTTCTTCTCAAAATAAACCCCAAATGACATTTCCGAATTCACCTGCATCAGATTCTTTGTCCCATTTCATTCATCCACTCCCTCCTGATTAGTGGAGCACAGCTTCTTTGTGACAGGCCTGGGAATTATGCCTGCCTTTTCCTGACTTGGTGTATCCCTCAGTAATTCTTGTGGCTAATGCAGATACTTCTCAGGAAGACAATGTTAAAGTTAAGATTCAAGAACTGTCAGCCACTGGAACCATGCTCATAGCCTGAGGGGAAGATGGAATAGTCATTCAATCAGATCTCTATGTGTCATTTCAAAAATACTCCCTCATTTCCTCAACTGACCTCACCCTGCAAATGACCATACTGACAGAAGATAATTTTTCCTATACATTCTGATTGTTCCAAACAATAAAGAATGCTCTGTCTTTGTGTGACCAACCATACAACACTCTGATATGAACAAAACTGCTTCTGGGAAAGGTCATAAAACTAGAGTCATAAAAATAAACTGTGTTTCTTGTATTTTAAAATAAATTTAAATATAGGAGACCATGGAATACAGGGCACATATAAGGGGAGAGTTTTTTTTACAGTTTGTGCTGTGTATGAAGATAAGGGTTTGTGAACATATATGGCATACACTCATGAAAAATATATTTTTTTCCTGTGAGTCATAATCTAAAAAGCTTGTAAGGGTTTTCAGGGTCTCATGATTTGGCTTGAATAATTCATATTTTCTCCTCTCTGTGGTAACAGAAATTTCAAACTGTAGCAAAATTTTATCATGTCTTGTCCCTGGGTCTCTCCTGGGTTAATAATTTTCCTAGGCATCATTGGATTTGTCCTTACTGTTCAATTTCAACTTTATTCTTATACTTTTAGAGAAATTTTAAGTTTCAGTAAGGTTAAAAAGTTTTCATACATCGTATCTTTACAGCCTCTAATTGCTATATTATCAATATTTTATCAGGTGGCACATTGATTATTAAAATTAAGCCTATATTGTTATATCATCAGCAAACAGATGGCTAAAATAAAGTATTGTTATTGAGTATTCTTTATGTTTTTCTTCATATATATATATATATATATATCTCACATACATAGTAATTTCACTGTATTGCAAATATTGTTGTTCTGCCATTTGGTTTTCCTCAATCAGGAACCCCTGGCAACTGCTCATAGTGCTGTCTTTATAGTTCTATATACTATTTGTTGTGTCCTGTTTGGCAGTTGTCTCTTGGAACCATGATCTTTTATGAAGAGAAAATGGAGGGGGAATGGATGAGGGGAGGTGGGAAATGTGCTGAGAAATGGTGGTGCAGACCTTGTTGGAATGGCCAATGAATGATTGATTTAACTTGAGGTCTACACTACAAGACAGAGCTTATACCTGCACTGCCCAGATAGCCAGGAAACAGAAATTAGATAGTCCAGAGAACTAAGATAGAACCAAAAATGACTGGAGGAAAAAAGCAATGATATAATTGCTAAAAATATTCTGCTATATTCATAGATTAGTACCTTGTTCAGATACCATTAAAGAGATTAATATTATTTTTTGCAAACACATTTTTTACTTATTTACATGTGGCTAAGAATGCTCTCATGCAGTAGCATGTAACATGAAATCAGAAAAATACTTGTGTGAGTTGATTCTTTTATCCATAAAATGCTCTCTGGAGATGGAACTCAGATGATTATGCTTGGTGGCAAGTGTCGATATTAGCCTAGCCTCCTTGGTGAGAATCATTCCATTCTTTTTAAATTTTACATGTGTCTATGGATGGTCACATGTACAAGGGCACCTGCTCATAGGTAAATGCGAACAGATGCTTGAGATTCATAACTGTGAATCTTCATAAGTAGTTATTTTATTCATTTAGACAGGGTCACTCAATAGAACTCAGAGCTCAAAGATGTTTACTTGTTTACCTGGTCACCTTGCCACATCCCTGAAGACAGATCCCTGTCTTCAAAACCCACCAGAAATTTATATGGGGGCTGGGAATCTCAACTATGATTCTCATAGTTGTACAGCAAGTACTTTATTGTTTTATCCAGAGAGGTATCTGTGTACCTGAGATCTTATTTATCACTCAACAATCCATTGTGCAGGTGTGGTACAGCTTACTTATCCATTTGTTCACTAAGTATCATAATCATCATTTCAGTGTTCTGGTAGTCATGAAGAAAGTTTCTAAAAACATACATTGGAGATTTTCATATGGATGAAACTTTTCAACTGTTGCTTAAATTGCTCAGACGGGTGATGCTAGATCCTGGGACATGAGCAGGTGACTTTTGTATGACACTGACAAGTTGTCATCCACAGTGAACAGAAAATTTTGCACCACCACTAGCAAGGAATGAGAATTTTTTGCTTGTCACTCTCTGCACAATGTCCTGTCACTTGCAATTCAGAATTTGGCATTCCAATACATGTAGTGGGCCTCTTCTTTAATGGGCACTTCACTAATAACTTAGGAAGTTGTGCATCTTGTCCTGGACTATTTTGATTCTGAACACACCAAAATAAATCTTCCTGTGCCTCCTGCGGTTAAAGGCATGTGCCACCATATCTGGTGATTTAGCTTCGCTTTCTAATTAGGGAACTTAAAATTGCTGTGTTTGAAGATTTCTTTATAACAGACTTTTACTGCCTCTCTCCTTTGCAGATAATTAGACCAGACCAGTCTGTACCTTCTCTCCTCACTGTCTTCATACACATATTTTTCCTACCAAAACATATTCAAAATGAAGGAATCAGATTATCCATAAGCTGCTAAAGGGGGCTGTCATATTTGTGTGTGAGTGTATGTGGTGTGTGTTTAGTTCCTTTAGAGTAGTAGCAATAAAAATAAATTATTTAAATTTGATACACTTCTCCATATTTGTGCTATTTCAGCTATGATACTGCAACCTCTGAAATTCCCTTTTTAGGTTTCTTCTGGAAGTAGACCATCATAAAAGGTAGCTTCTTAATGCAGAAAAATATGTAAACATTCTTTTAGTTTTTGTTCTATTGATGGGAATAACACCATGAACAAGATGATGTCTATAAAGAAAGCATTTAATTGGGGACTGCTTAAGTTTCAGAGAGTTAGTCTATATCATCATGGTGGGGACAGTGGCAAGTGGCATACAGGCATGGTGTTCAAGAACTAGCTCATGCTACCTACAGGCAGAAAGAGTGGAGAGAGGAAGGGAGGGAAGGAATCGAGAGAGAGAGAGAGAGAGAGAGAGAGAGAGAGAGAGAGAGAGAGAGAGAGAGAGAGGTAGTCTGGGCCTGGTATGGATTTGTTTGTTTGTTTGTTTGTTTCACATCTTTCACACTAATCACATAGACTCCCCTCCCCTAATACCTATATCCCACCCTAGCAATCTACCCATTAGAGAAAGACATCTTATTATTGAAGATGGACTGTGTAATACTGTGTCCCAGAGTATAATCTTTTGTCTACACTTCCTTGCTTGAAAATGCTTATTGTAATGACTTTCTGGTCTGTTAAGGAGCTTCTTGCTTCTTCTATTCAGTAGGTATGGGAACCTCACAGGGACTCCTCTCAGAAACCCTGTAGTTGCCCTGTGTTATGGAGCTCCTCTAGTTTTGGATGTTACGGTTGGGTAACTCAAAGCCTGGAATCTATGCCTGAGAGGTATCTAAGCTGGTCAGCCCTCTGGTTCTCCCACTCTCACACCGTTGGGGCCAACTCACCAGCAATCTCACTTCAGGATGACTTCTACCCTGTTGCCCAAGTGAGGTCTTGCTTTCCCAAGTGTTGTAGCTAATGAGGGACATAGCCAGTTCTTCCACTCACATGATGCAAGGTACTGCTCTCCTTCATGGCATAGATGGCTAAAGAGAAGGGATGTGGGGACACATGTTCCTCTTCTGTACCACTGTCCAGCAGATAAGAGTCAGGGCCAGCTCTGGTGATTTCATGATCCCAGGGCCAGGTCTCCTACCTGCCACTGGTGGTGAGGGCTAATGGGACAGGAGAATATTTCTCCCTCAACCATATCACCACATGAGAGAGACCTGAAGTAGGGACAACTCTCCCATGCTCACAACCTCAGAGTCTGCCTGCCAAAAATGGAGGGATGTTCTCCTGAATACTGCAGCTGGCTAAATGTGGGGTCATCTCTCTTGCTTTCATGCCCACAAAGCGGTCTTTCCCAAGATACCAAGATAAGGAGTGATGTCTATTCTACACAATCTTCAAACATCAACATGTCTCTAGGGGGCATCCTAGAGTACGGACATCTGCTTAGACTTTTGTGGTAACAAACCCTTACTACATCAGAGACACAGACTCAGATCTGGCCCATGGTAGCAGCACAGATCAGGACCTCACTATGGTCCCAGGCAGTATCACCAGCTATTCACAATAGGCTATTTCTCACTACTGTCTAATCTCCAGTTCTGCCTTCTTCATTGTGCCCTCATTCTTTTATTTCTAATTCACTTCTATTACTCCACAATTTACATGCTCCTGGGATCTCTGAGTTTCTGGGGGTCACCTCAGGAGAGGTCTCAGGTATACTATGCCCTGCACATGCATTGTGGCAGGCAGGGATCATCTTGGGCATGGAAAATTCTCTCAGGCCTGTGAGGTGCAACTGGTAGTTGTCTCAGGGTAGCTCCCTGTGCAGACTCCTTGATGCTGGTCTGGTGGCATCTCTGGCTTACTCATTGCCTAGCCTGCCAGAGCGGCCACATGAGAGGGTCATCTGTCTCAGGCTGACTACCTCCAGAGGCCCTGCATCCCAGACAGGGTTCTTTTAGTCTTTGTCTTGTTTCCTGTCCTGGGAGATTTCTGGACCCCATAGAGCTAGACTGATGGTTGTCTCTGGCTTGCCTTTTTCAAGGAATTTTAGGCTACTACTCATACAGATGTTCATAGGTCAGAACACTGAGAGTATACATAGCCTCTGGTGTGACTTTTTTATTGCAATAGCTTTTATTGAAGATGTATAAAAGTGCATTATAAATTAAAACATCACCAGACAGACAGCATAGCACTTCAGTGAACTGGACATTGTTCTAATAGAGGTCCAGTTCTCAGGGCTACCTGGTTGGTAATTATCTCTGGTATATGATGCCCTGAACTACCTGAGGACCAAGCTATACCTCTCCTGGGCATATACCCAAAAGACGCCCCAACATATAACAAAGACACATGCTCCACTATGTTCATAGCAGCCTTATTTATAATAGCCAGAAGCTGGAAAGAACCCAGATGCCTTTCAACAGAGGAATGGATATAAAAAATATGGTACATCTTCACAATGGAATATTACTCAGCTATCAAAAACAATGACTTTATGAAATTCATGGAGGGAACTGGAAAATATCATCCTGAGTGAGGTAACCCAATCACAGAAAAACACACATGGTATGCACTCATTGTTAAGTGGCTATTAGCCCAAATGCTTGAATTGCCCTAGATGCACAGAACACATGAAACTCAAGATGGTATGACTTTTTTGAACCTCAAAGGCTGCACTCAGTTACCCACCTTCTCCAAAATGGCCACACTTCCCAATTCTTCCAAAACAATCCCAGTAATGTGGACCAAGCGCTCAAGTATTTGAGCATATATGGTATAATTCTCATTCAAACTAATACACATATACATATTGTGTGCATGTGTGTAATATGTGATTTCTTGTGATTTTACTGCATATTCAATATTTATAGCTCAGTTATGCTTTAGCTTATTAAATCTAAATCCTCATTTTAAGTTTTTGGAGTTAAAACTTAATTACATCTTACCATTCTTTGCCTTTATCCCACCAGACATTTAGGTACACCCCACTCAGACTGTTTCTCAAATTCATGGCATCTGATTTTTTTTATTTAGTTGTTGTTGTTGTTGTTGGTGGTGGTGGTGGTGGTGGTGGTGGTGGTAGTGGTGGTGTGTTTTCCAAAATATTTAACTACACTATAATTTCAGTCCATAAAATAATATTTATATCTATATTTATAACTATTTATCTATCCCTCATCTATAATATCTATTTATCTGTCTGTCTGTCATTTATATCTATCTAATTTCAGGACTGATTACGTTGTTTTGAATAACTAAATGGATAACTCTTCCCTAGAAAAGACATTTTCTGCCAGTCATAGAATTCTTTAGTTGTCTATATTTTTGTCTGCAGATAGGAGCTATTGAACTTTACCCTTTCCATGCTATTATGTCTGATGGTGTTATCCTTGTTCAGGTCTTGTTTTAGCAGCCATGTTGCTCAGTGAAAGCTTCCTTACATTTCTATGAGACAATCTCATACAAGACCTCCTATCACTATGGCTCTTACAATCTTTGTGTTCATTGACGTTCCATTTACCTTAGGTAAATGAGTTGTGTTGTAGATGGATCATCTTTTTAAGTATAGAGTGTAACCACAATTGGTTACATTCTTTGATAATGAATGTGTCAATATACCCATTAACAAGAAGAAGATAAAAACTAGTGCTCTGAAATTTATATCAGAGAAGTATATTTGTATAAAACAAAGAATGGAAATTATCTATGACTTGATTTACACATTTTCATTATGCTATTAACCTACAAAGAGATATGTTAAATATTATATCCTTTTCTCTCAAATTGCTTCTGGAGTACTAAGGAGCTAAACAATTAATCTGAGCATATTTTATTTCTATACATTTAAAAATTGACTTTTAAGATATTAATATGCCTCACTGCATGACACTCAATGCAGGAAAAAAGCTAACTGCATAGTATTGTCCTCTGTATCCCACACATGTACCACAACACACACAAACACACATACATATAAACAAACAAATAATAAATAAACAAAATAAAAATATTTAACAAACAAATAGACAAAACTCTAAACACTGACTCTTAAAGTTGTCATATGCATTGAGTCCTTCAAATAAATTTTCATAAAAAGCTTTTAAAGTACTATGTCTGTTCCCAAGCAGACACAATACCTCAGACTTTCACTAATGAAGTAACAGAATACCAGCTGCATCCTCCCTTCCCTGCTCTTTATACATCTGGTGGATCTTACAGATTCTCTGCTGGCCAAGTGAATCTGTGTATCAGGACCCAGCTCAGTTGGAGACCCTTTCCTCAACCACAGGCCATTCTTGCCAGAAGACTGGGTAGGCTGCCTACAAGCCTTCTCTGTTCTCTATGTTCCCCAGGAGACCCAATGCCTCAGGCTAGTCCCAGCTCCATTCTATCTTCATGTTTATGCCTCCTCTGGATCCCACTCACCGACTACTCCAGATCTCTCAGAGATCAGCATCTAGTACTGTAATCACCCTAGGTCTGACACATGGGTCGCACTGGAAAGAAGAAATAGAATAGATTTTTTTTCTGGTAAACAGGAAGCCTGTAGCTTATGGTAATAAGAGCAGGAGGGATCAATTGGAGGGAAAGGATATGAGATGGAGAGAGAGAATGTGTGGGAAGAGACAGCTGGAATTGGGGAGTATTTAGGTGGCAGTATGGGAAGTGAGTGCGTTGGAAAATTCCTGGAATCCATGAGGATTATCTAATTGAGGACTCCTAGCAATGGGGAATACAAGAGTGTGAACTGACCATGTCTCATAGCCAGGCAAGGCTTCCAGTGTGGAGACAGGGTTGCATTTGGTTGAGCTGTTGGGAAAGGAAGGCCTTTTGTGATCCCCAAACAATCCAAGGTGATGATAGGACAGAAGGTTGCTCTCTAAAAACTGACAGCAAGACTCCATTGCTGAGGAAAACATCCATACAGCTAATTGAACTTAGTGAGTTTGAGCTAGTTCCTGCATGGAGCCATCATCCCTACATTTTAGTCTCTTGGGCATAGTTTTCTACTGTGTAAACGATTAAAAGAGAAGCTAGGATACAAACAGTGATGGTTTTTATATGCTTGGCCCAGGGAATGGCATTATTAGAAAGTGTGTCCTTGTTGGAGTAGGTGTGTCACTGTGGGTATGGGCTTTAAGAGACTCATTCTAGCTGCCTGGAGGTCAGTATTCTGCTAGCAGCCTTCAGATGAATATGTACACCTCTCATCTCCTCCTGCACTATGCCTGCCTAGATGTTACCACACTTTCACTTTGATGATAATGGAGTGAACCTCTGAACCTGTAAGCCAGCCCCAGTTAAATGTTGTCCTTATAAGAGTTGCCTTGGTCATGGTATCTTTTCTCAGTTGTAAAACTCTATCTAAGACACAAACCCAGTCATGAAACCTTTGACCTACAATCCTCCATGCCTTCTTGCAAAATATGTTGGAACAAAGGTGGCAGAGAACTTGTGAGCATAGTCATCGAATGTTTGATTTAATTTGAGTTCCATACCATGAGAGGAAGTCTGTGCCTAACACTTCTGGGATGTTCAGGAACCAGAGACTAGATAGACTGGAGAACTAGGGCAAAACCAAACGGGAGTATTCAAAACAAATAAACAAACAAAGCCAAACAAACAAACCAACAAAAAACAATGAAATGATAATTAATGGTATTCTGCTATACTAATAGAGTGGTGCTTCATCCCGCAGTAGGTGAGAGAATATTCAGAGACATTATATACTATGAAAGTCTAAAATGGAGTTCATCATCAGGTACCTTTCATCAGAGCTCAGGGCATACTAAGGAAGAGGGATTGGTTGAAAGTTTGTAGGAGACAGAATTGTCAAGCATGGGGCTAGCAGAGGTGTGCACCAAGTCTTCTGTGTATATGTTGTGGCTGTTCACTTGGTGTTTTCGTGGGACTCATCACTGTGGAAGCAAGTGTGCCTTTGACACCTTTGCATGTTTTTGGGACACTTCCTCCTCCTGAGTTGCCTTGGTCAGCCTCAGTGTGAAGGATTTTTGTCTTGTCTTATTGTATATTTTTTTCTCCTGTTTATTACTTGTCTCTTGGAGGCCTGCTCTTTTTTTAACAGAGGGAGTGGATCTAGGGAAAAGAAAGGTGAGAGGTCGGGGGAGAGGCGGGGGGTTGGGGGGAGACTAGAGGGGTAGAGGAGAGAAACTGTGGTCAGAATGTTTGTAAGAATAATATATTTTAAATTAAAAAATAAAAATTGTAGAGATATTTAGCAAAAATTATTTCTAATAAGATGTGTCATTTTTCATTAAGTCTAAATGATAAATAAGAACTTTAGAGCCCTTACAGAAAAAAATTAGCTGCATGTTTCTTCTCTCTTTCAAATAAACATTTATTTGACATATACATTAATGAACAAATAGACACTATTTGAGATATGACATATACTAGGCTGGGCTGCCTGCATATGAAACAGTTCTCTGGGTATAGAGGGTACTCGATGGTGGCTGCCCTAAATACTCTGCCAAGTGGCTGCCCTTTCTATAAATGATGTTCGACTAGCTGTAGCATGCACACACTTCAAAGGCAATAATAGTATGACAGGAAACAGTCAATCAATCATACAAACAAACAAAAACCCAAATCTAAATTGATCCAACACACAAAATGGTCAGTCACTGGTTTGTAAACACATCTCAGGATCTTTTTGAATGCTAGATTTGAAAAGTTCATTCTCTCTTAAATATTTCCTCATCAAGACCATGTTCAAATACTGAATCTTAAAGTTTGAATCCTATGGTTTAAAACGATTTTATGAATTCTTCTTTCTGAATTTTGAAATATGCTACTTGTCTTTATTAGGTTAGTATTGGGGAGGAATGTGTTATTTTGACTTTTACTTCCATAAGTATACTTATACTTCACTGTTCATCCTCCAAAGAAGTTAAGGAGAGAAACACAAACAGGGAAGGAATCTGAAAGCAGGAGTTGATGCAAAGGCCATGGAGGACTGCTGCTTGCCAGCTTGTTACTCACACGTTGGCTAACCTACTTTCTTTTATTTTTTTTCTTTAAAATCTTTTTTCATCTTTATTAGATTGGGTATTTATTATTTACATTTCAATTGTTATTCTCTTTCCCAGTTTCCGGAACAACATTCCCCCTAACCCCTCCCCTTCCCCTTCTCTATGTGTGTTCCCCTCCCCATCCTCCCCCGACTACCACCCTCCTCCCAACAATCCCGTTCACTGGGGGTTCAGTCTTGGTAGGACCAAGGGCTCCCCTTCCACTGGTGCTCTTACTAGGATATTCATTGCTACCTATGAGGTCAGAGTCCAGGGTCAGTCCATGTATAGTCTTTGGGTAGTGGCTTAGTCCCTGGAAGCTCTGGCTGGTTGGCATTGTTGTTCATATGGGGTCTCAAGCCCCTTTAAGCTCTTTCAGTCCTTTCTAAGATTCCTTCAATGGGAGTCCCGTTCTCAGTTCAGTGGTTTAAAGATGGCATTCGCCTATGTATTTGCTGTATTCTGGCTGTGTCTTTCCGGAGAGATATACATCCGGGTCCTGTTGGCCTGCACTTCTTTGCTTCATCCATCTTATCTAGTTTGGTGGCTGTATGTGTATGGGCCACATGTGGGGCAGGCTCTGAATGGGTGTTCCTCCTGCCTCTGTTCTAAACTTTGCCTCCCTATTCCCTCCCAAGGGTATTCCCTCCCAAGGGTGTTCCCCTTTTAAAGAAGGAGTGAAGCATCTACATTTTGGTCATCCTTCTTGAGTTTCATGTGTTCTGTGCATCTAGGGTAATTTGAGCACTTGGACTGGCGAGTTTGTGGAGAAAGAGGAACACTCCTCCATTGTTGGTGGGATTGCAGACTGGTACAACCATTCTGGAAATCAGTCTGGAGGTTCCTCAGAAAATTGGACATGGAACTACCTGAGGACCCAGCTATACCTCTCTTGGGCATATACCCAAAAGATGCCCCAACTTATAACAAATACACCTGCTCCACTATGTTCATAGCAGCCTTATTTGTAGTTGCCAGAAACTGGAAAGAACCCAGATGCCCTTCAACAGAGGAATGGATACAGAAAATGTGGTACATCTCTACACAATGGAATATTACTCAGCTATCAAAAACAATGAATGAACAATTTATGAAATTCATAGGCAAATGGATGAAATTGGAAAATGTCATCCTGAGTGAGGTAATTCAATCACAGAAAAACACACATGGTATGCACTCATTGATAAGTGTATATTAGCCCAAATGCTCGAATTACCCTAGATGCTAACCTACTTTCTTAGCTATCCCAGGACAACTAGGACAGAGATGGCACCACCCACAATGCTCTGGACCCTCCTTCCCCAATTACTAACTTAAAAAACTCTATTACAGCTTGATTTTATGGAGGCATAATCTCAACCGAGATTCTTCCTCCCCAATGACTCTAGCTTGTATCAAGCTGACATAAAACTAGTCAGTATAGAGCTAACGATTTTGTTCTATATGTGCTCAGTGGTTAATATGGAAATCCATCAATCATTGATCCTAATTCAGACTTGATATTCTATGTCTACAAATACATCAAATGAAATTTCATATTATCATATTTTATTTAAAATGAATATTCTAAGTTTAGTAAAATTACATTTTACTTTTATAAGTATTCCATCCAAAATGCTATATACCCATGGAAATTCAAAGTACAATACTTATTTAATCTCAGCTATTTATGAGTCTCACACCAAATAATATCAAGGTCTCCTTCACACACACACACAGCACACACACATACACACACACACACACACACATATAAATACAGAACTCAAGTGTGTTTTCTGCTCTAGGCTTAAGTTGTCCTCTTAGCTTTGTGACTTAAGTAAATGAGATTTCAGATATCTGTCATCATACCAGCAACATTTTTAATCTCATTTACTTCAAAGCCTTTTGTCTAAATCAGATTGTATAGAGTAGAACATATTTATCAAAGTGAAATATTTTGTACAAATTAGCATAATTTATTGGATTTAGTCTTTAATGTAAATCGTTTAGTAAAGGAAGAAGTATGCTAATAAGTCTAACATTATTTAGTATTTTGCATTTTTATTAATATTTATTTCAATAAAATACTTTTATATTTTAAAAACTTTGAAGTAAACCTTAATCTCAAGAAAAATTGTTATAATTATTGTTAACTGCATGACTTCTAGATAACTGTTATCAATCTGCTGATTGGAGTTCTTTTTCTCTGTCTAGATAAGAATTGTGGGTAAAAATCTCTTCCAGTAATTGAGAGCCTTTGGGAGATCTACCTAGATCCAGAACGTTATAGCCTAACTTCTGAAGCTATAATTCTCAGTGATTCACAGAAATTTGATACCCCAGACTTAAATAGTATGCAAAAGCAAAGATTGTTTTATTCTGCAGAAGTCCAGCATGCCGGGATCTACCATTTACCAAGAAGGAGACACCCAGATAAGCTCACAGACTCAATTTAAAGCAGACTAGGAGAATTCCAGGGAAGGAATTTATCTTAATTTATCTTAGTTAGTTGGTTAGGTTGGTCTCTAGGGTATGGAAGTCTTTGGGATTGCCTAGGGCTCTGGGTACATTTTATAACCATTGCTGAGAGAAAGACTAGAAACAGTTGCTAGGGAAACCCGGAAACAGTTGCTGACTCACTGCTCTTGCCTCTGGCTAGGAGGTCTGGCAGCTTCTGATGGAGCAGCTTGCTTTACACCTTTGTCTGGACTACCCCAGTTCTGTAACACAGAAATTTAGGTCTACTCTCTTGAACTGCCAGATTAAAGCCTGTCTTGGGGTAAGCCTCTCTCAGTCCCCTCAAAGCCCGCTCCAGTATCACTGGGTGTACTGACTGGTTTGTTTGAGTTTTAAACACCTGAGGCTCAGTACTTGGCAGCTTCTGTGAGGCTGAATTGGACATTTTGTCGCCATATGCTTTCAGAGTGGTTTCAGGTATAAGACTGTATTCCTATAGTGGCAATAGCATACATCCTGAGATTAGCACATTGGGATCCTCAGCCCTTAACAGAGTCTATTGTTTAAGTTCTTGGGCCAAACCTTGGACTTCTGGTTATCATTGCCCAACAGGTGGACATTTTTCCAGCCATCTGGACTCACATGATTTCTTATCTTTAGGTCCTTACTGCTCGCATGTCTTTGTTGCCTATATTTTTCTTTGGCAGTATATCAGTTCTTTCAGTAAACCCCAGCTACCATTTTAACAATACAAAAACTGCTGCAGAGCCTGCCCTGCTGCTCTTACCATAGCTTTCTCTTCCTCTTGCTAAGCCAGCTCTCTGTACTGGCAATGATGACCTAAATTTAGGAAGGAAAAGATCATTTGAATGATGCCCTTTTTTCCATTTTTTTTTAAAAAAATTATTTTCTTGGATATTTTATGTATTTACATTTCAAATGTTAACCCCTTTCCCTGTTCTCTCATACCCACCTCCCTTGCTTCTATGACAATGCTCCCATTCTCACCCACCCACTCCAACTTCAATGCACTAGGATTATCGTACACTGGGGAAATGAGTCTTAACAGGACGAAGAACTTTTCCTTGTATTGATGTTGGATTATGCCATTCTCTTTTAGACATGTGGCTGGAGTCATGGCTCCCTCCATGAGTACTCATTGAATGATGGTTTAGTCCCTGGGGGCTCTGGTGGTTTCTTTTTGGTTGATATTGTTCTTCCTGTGGGGTTGCAAACCCCTTCAGCTCCTTCAGTCTTTTCTCTAAATCCTCCATTGGGGTCCCCTTGTTCAGTCCAATGGTTAGCTGTAACTATCCTCATCTACATCAGTAAGGCTGTGGCAGAGCCTCTCAGGAGACACCCATATCTGGCTCTTGTCAGCAAGCACTTCTTGGCATCAGCAATAGTTACTGGGTTTTGTGGCTGCATATGGGATGGATCCTCAGGTGAGGCGGTTTCTGCATGATCTTTTCTTCAGTCCCTGCCACTCTTCATCCCTGAATTTCCTCCCCTGAGCATTTTGTTCTCCCTTCTTGAATAATGCTTTTATTAATCTTGATGAGACAATACAAGTAGGCAAAATAGGAGTACATCTCCTGTCCAGTTCATAAAGAGAGCCAAACGTTTTGCTTATATGGCCAATGAGATGTGTTCATACCAATTATAGCAGACCTTTAAGCAAATGAAGGACTGTGTTTCCCCCCAATAAAGGAAATATCATTTAAATGAGAAATTGAGCTTGCATCAAACTATAGCAGTGCCTATGAATATGAAGGACAATATTTGCAGCAGTTACAAGTCTTTTGCTGGACTGAAAGAAAAAGTGTACACATATTCCTCTGCTAGGATTGTAACAGTAAAAGCTAAAGTGAAAAAAATCTGTCAAAAGATGATTGAAACAACTAAAGAAGGATGGATGCGTCCAGAATTCAGAACTGTGCATCAGTAGTAAAGAGTTGTGAGTGAAAGGGGTCTTCCTCAAGGTATTTCTAGAGTGGTCAAAAAAGCAAGTGTTGTTTCAGATTGGTCCAGAAAGCTGCCTCACTGGCAGATGGAGCGCTGATAGCTATCATTCAAGGAGTCAACAACCCTATGGGCAATAACTTACTCTATTTACATGAGAACAAAGAGAGGGAATGAGGGGCTGACTATTTACAAAAGACTTACTATTAAAATTCCTAATGAATTTTTACCAGAGTTTAATAGCTGCTGAATAAGGTTTAACACCTGTTCAAGTGCCCCAGAGAGAGGCGATTCTTATCTCACTTGCTTCACAATCTGAGATCAGTAAATTTTAATCTCTTAGTAATAAAATTATTTATTAAATGTAAATTAATAATGTCATTGTGTTTTGCAATAAACGGCGAGTTATATAAATGGACTTTTAAAATATTAGTTCTTTAAAAGTAATTCAAAAATGGTTTTAAAATCATATTAATCACACATATATACAGTTGACATTTAGTGGTTAATTTTTAAAAATATATAACAAAGGCATTAAATAACACTATAGTCATAGAATGCTATATGCTGTATTTTATTGTGACTTTAATCAGTAATCAAGAAGGAATAATAAATTTAGAAGACATTTTAATGCAGAAATGTGTTTTCTGCTATAATCATTTAAAATAACCATGAAAAAGAAACAATTGTGCACTAAAATTGTTTTAATTGGCCATAAAATTGCTATTGTTAACTGGGATCAGTGGAAGTCATTCCCAGAGTTGAAATATATTGTCTTGATTAAAACACTCCCACATTTTAGCTTGGCTCAGGTTAACTATTTAGCTCTGGGAAAACAAAAGCTACAATTCATTGCATACATCTTTAAATAATAAAGTTTACTACTTGATACAAACAAGCGTTGGAGACATATTAATCTTCCAATCCTTAAGGGACAAGAAGTTCCATTCAACTGCACTATCCATGATCACATGATGAAATGATACTCCAGAAGACCAAGTCCTGAACCAGGTGTAAAATATTCTCATGAGTCTTCCGTAGTTCATTTCCTAGGTTTAAAGACTTTAGCAAACAATTCAGTTTATAAGTCGAAGCATGAAATGTTCCCAATTATCTGTTAGGCAGAAAGAAAGACGTAATTTCAAATTCTTATAGTTCTTTTTCAAATTTGAAATAATCACTGTAAAAACCACCAGTGTAGATTATTTACATGTTTTGAAAAATCTCAGCTAATACTGACTTGATCATATTGTGAATTGTGTGAGGCTTTACTGTCAATTTTCAGAAATTGACAGCAGAATTGTATAAAAATTTGCCACCTTGCCACGTATTCAATTTTTTCTTATAGAGCTCATAGCTTATAATCAGCTATAAAACTGATTATAGAAGGCCGGAATGACAGAGTTAGAATACACTTTATTCTCCATAAGAAACAAACTTATGATTAGGGGGATGATTTTCAATTACTGTTAAAATTGACTGAGAAATAATAATGTTCAAGAATAGAAAGTCTACTTAAAATATTAATAGGATCTTATGTTATCTATTGCTATGATGAACAAAGGAAGTTATTCAAAATTTTTAAAATGAATAGACTGCTAGGAGAACACAGCTGTAAAACAGTAAACACTAGCTGTGAATTTATCTGGGACGTAGTTTGGAGAGAACTTGATTTTGGTTTCCAGTGAGCATATTCAGGGGCTCACAGCTGCCAGTAACTCCAGTTCCAAGGACCTGACACTCTCTACTATTCTCTGCTGGCACTTGCACTCAGGGACACACACACATAAACACATACACATACATTCACACACATACACACTCACATGAACACCCATGCACATGCACACACAAGCATGCATGCATACACACACAATAAAAAATAAAAAAAAATTTTAGAGGAAAAAAATCATTCCATGCATTTCATGTTCTTTGTATGTTTCACTACCTTTGAAAATGTTCTTCAAATACCATGTTGTTAAAATAAAATCCTTGAAGTAATATACCAATGATATACTAAATAATTTTTGGAAGTAATGAGTATTAGATAAGGTTGAAGTATTAGATACCATTGAATTTCCATGCCGCAGTGACTTTGGAAATATTATAAATATTATTCTTGACCCAGCAGCAAAGTCCTTATCAGATAATGAGAAGATGCAGACAATATAGTTGGGCTTTTCAGGTTTCAGTACTATAAACTAATGGACAATTGTTTTAATTTTTAAATATCATCTAGTCTGGCATTCCATTTCTTGTAACATAAAATATACTAATGCAATGTTTGTAAAGCAAATTATCAATTCTTTAAATGTGCATCAAAGAAAAATATAGTATTTTGTAAGTTATGTTTGTTTAGTTATGTTTGTTTGTACTAAAAGGAAATCTTATTCTGTTATCCTGCTTGGTCTCCAACAGACAGGTACAATAAGCCTTTGTCTTTCAGCATTTTGTCAGAGACCAGAGGTGTCATCAGTATAAGTGGATTTGCATGTATATGTTAAAGTGAGATACAGGAAAAAATGTACAGGTAAATTAGTCTCCTTAAAATGTTAATTTACATATGAATGTTTAAAAATTTTAAAGTCATTTGGGGATTAGTATAGTATTGATACAGTATTTCCAAGGTAAAGATAAATAAACCAAAGGCTTGAAATCTGCTGGCTTTAAGAATAATGAGACGCAGTAATCAAAGAAGTGTAATGCTTAATGACATAGTAACCTCAAACACTCAGTTCATGAGCAGGGGAAATCTGGAAATCTGGAAAAGAAATAAAATCTTCAAATTATTGTTATTGGAAAAATCATACTTTTAAATGTTTAGCAAATCATAGATCAATTATTAATCATGATTGCAGTCATAAACGTATGGTGAGGAAGATTAGCACTATCACTGTTATTAGGTCAAAGGACGTGTCCTATTGTCAAAGTTAGAACATTAGCAGTTCACTATTACATGCACTATAGTTTCAGTGGTTGTTTTCACGTTTAAAACTATGTGCAGTTGGTTTGAATTTTCAAAGAATCAGTATCTCCTATTATTACTTCCTGACTCTCATTATTCAGTTACTATGAGACTTAGATTTTAACAATGATACTTCCTATTTGAAAGGTTGATAGAGTTTAAAACTGATTTTTTTAATTTTATTTTTTAAATTTATTTGGAACCCATCCCTCAGCTCCCTGTACCCAAATCCCATGGGAGAGAGAGCTGAACTCCCAGAAGTGTGGACAATCCTGAGACCTCAGGACAGACCTCTATTTCTGCCCATTTCTGCCCACTTCTGCTCACATTTCTAGCCCAAGAGGAAACTGCATAGTGCCTCTGGATAGAGGAATATAGGAGCAGTCAGCAGCAGAAACCAACTGGTTTCTAGCTGCACCCAAAAATGAACTGAACCAGTACTTCAGCTCTCTGCACCAAATCCCGTGGGGAGGAGAGCTGGACCGTTAGAAGTGCAGACTCTCCTGAGATCCCAGAGAAGACAAATACTTTCTGCCCAAATTCCTGACCCTAGAGGAAATCACCTAGTGCCATCTGTGCCCCTTAGGCACAGGGACCTAGGAGCAGTCAGCGGCAAAAGCCTTCAGGTATCTGCCTGTGCTGAGAGCTAAAAGCCAGTCGCCAGAAGTACCTACACACCAGATCCAGCTGAAAGAAAACAGGGGTACAGGAGTGCTGACACAAAGGCCTCCAGGAGGGCCAAGGTACTTTCAGAGTAAACAAGACAAGCCAACACCAGAGACAACCTGATGGCAAGAGGCAAGCACAGAAAACTAAGCAACAGAAACCAAGACTACTTGGCATCATCAGAGCCCATTCTCCCATCAGAGCAAATACTATTTATCCAAACACACCAGAAAAGCAAGATTTTGATTTAAAATCACATTTTAGGATGGTGATGGAGGATTTTAAGAAAGACATAAAAACTCCCTCAAAGAAATACAGGACAAAACGGGTAAAAAATAAAAGCCCTTAAAGAGGAAACACAAAAATCCCTTAAAGAATCTCTTAAAGAATTACAGGAAAACACAACCAAATAGGTGAAGAAAATGGACAAAACCATACAGAATTTAAAAATTGAAATAGAAACAATAAATAAAGCACAAAGGGAGACAATCCTGGGGTTAAAATCCTAGGGAAGAGATCAGGAGTCACAGATGTAAGCACCATCAACAGAATACAAGAGATAAAAGAGAGAATCTCTGGGGCAAAATATGCCATGGAAAGCATCAACACAAACATCAAAGATAACATAAATTGCAAAAGGTTCCTAGTACAAAACATCCAAGAAATCCAGGACACAATGAGATCGAATCTAAGGGTAATTGGTATAGAAGAGAGTGAAGACTCCCAACTTAAAGGACCAGTAAATATCTTCAACAAAATTATAGAAGAAAACTTTTCTAAAGAAAGAGATGTCCATAAACATACAAGAAGCCTACAGAACTCCAAATAGATTGAACCAGAAAAGAAATTCCTCCTGTCACATAATAGTCAAAACAACAAATGCATAAAACAAAGAAGTAATTTTAAAAGCAGTAAGGGAAAAACGGTCAAGTACCATATAAAGAATTACAACAGACTTCTCACCAGAATCTATGAAAGCTAGAAGATCCTGGGCAGATGACATACAGACCCTAAGAGAACACAAATGCCAGCACAGTTTATTTTATACAGCAAAACACTCGATTAGTATAGATGGAGATACCAAGATATTTCATGACAAAACCAAATTTGCACAATATCTTTCTACGAATACAGTTGTACTTAGGATAATAGATGGAAAACTCCAATATAAGGTGGGAAACAACATCTTAGAAAAAACAAGACAGTAATCTTGCAACGACACCAAAATAAGAGAGACATAGAAACATAATTCCACTTCTAACAACAAAAATAACAGTAAACAAAAATCACTATTCCTTAATAGCTCTTAACATGAATGGGCTCAATTCCCCAATAAAAAGGCATAGACTAACAGACAGGAACCATAAAGAGGACCTAGCATTTTGCTGCATACAGGAAACGCATCTCAGAGACAAAGATAGACACTACCTCAGAGTAAAAGACTGGAAAACAAATTTCCAAGCATATGGTCCAAAGAAAGAAGCTGGAATAGCCATTCTAATATCGAATAAAATCAACTTTCAACCAAAAGATATCAAAAAAGATAAAGAACACTTCATATTCATCAAACGAAAAATCCACCAAGGTGAACTCTCAATCTTAAATATCTATGCTCTAAATGCAAGGGCATCGACATTCATTAAAGAAACTTTAATAAAGCTCAAAGCACACATTGCACCTCCCACAGTAATCATAGGAGATTTCAACACCCCACTCTCATCAAAGGACAGATCATGGAAAAAGAAATTAAACAGAGACATAGACAGACTAAGAGAAGTCATGAACCAAATGGATTTAACAGATATTTATGGAACATTTCACCCTAAAACAAAAGAATTTACCTTCTTCTCAGCACCTCATGCTACCTTCTCCAAAATTGACTATATAGTCTGTCACAAAACAGGCCTCCTCAACAGATACAGAAAGATAGAAATAATCCCATGCATCTATGAGACCACCACAGACTAAGGCGGGTCTTCAATAACAACATAAATGGCAGAAAGTCCACTTATACATGGAAGTTGAACAATGCTCTACTCAATGATAACTGGGCCAAGGAAGAAAGAAAGAAATAAATTAAAGACTACTTAGGATTTAATGAAAATGAAGGCACAGCATACCCAAACTCATGGGACACAATGAAAGAAGTGTCAAGAGGAAAACTCATAGCTCTGAGTACCTCTGAAATGAAACAGGAGAGACCATATATTAGCAGTTTGACAGCACGCCTAAAAACTCTAGAACAAAAAGAAACAAGTACACCGAAGAGGAGTAGAGGGCAGGAAATAAGCAAACTCAGGGCTGAAATCAACCAAGTAGAAATGAAAAAGGACTATACAAAGAATCAACAAAACCAGAAGCTGGTCCATTGAGAAAATCAATAAGATAGATAAATCTGTAGCAAGGCTAACCAGATGGCAAAGAGTATGTCTAAGTTACCAAAAGCAGAAATGAAAAGGGAGACATAACAACAGAATCTGAGGAAATTCGAAAACTTATCAGATACTACAAAAGCCTATATTCAATAAAACTTGAAAACTGGAGGAAATAGACAATTTTCTAGACAAATACCAGGTACCAAAGTTAAAACAGGATCAAATAAACCATCTAAACAATACCATAACTCATAAAGAAATAGTAGCAGTTATTAAAAGTTTCCCACCTAAAAGAGCCCAGAACCAGATAGGTTTACTGCAGAATTCTATCAGATCTTCACAGAAGACCTCATACCAATACTATCCAAACTATTCCACAAAATTGAAACAGAGGGAGCACTACCAAATTCCTTCTAGAAAGCCACAATTACTCTTATACCTAAATCACACAAAGACCCAACAAAGAAAGAGAACTTCAGACCAATTTCCCTTATGATTATCAATGCAAAAATACTCAGTAAAATTCTTGCAAACCTAATCTAAGAACACATCAAAACGATCATCCATCATGACCAAGTAGGCTTCATCCCAGTCATGCAGGGATGGTTCAATATACTAGAAACCATCAACATAATCCACTATATAAATAAACTCAAAGATAAGAACCACATGGTCATTTCATTAGATGCTGAGAAAGCATTTGACAAAATTCAACACCCCTTCCTGATAAAAGTCCTGGAAAGAACAGGAATTCAAGGCCCATACCTAAACATAGTAAAAGCCATATACAGCAAACCAGTAGCTAACATTAAACTAAATGGAGAGAAACTTGAAGCAATCCCACTAAAATCAGGGACTAGACAAGGCTGCTCATTGTCTCCCTACTTATTCAATATAATTCTTGAAATCCTAGCCAGAGCAATTAGACAACAAAAGGAGGTCAAAGGGATACAAATTGAAAAGGAAGAATCAAAATATCACTATTTGCAGATGATATGATAGTATAGTTAAGTGACCCCAAAAATCCTACCCCAGATCTACTAAGCCAGATGAACAACTTCAGCAAAGTGGATGGGTATAAAATTAACTCAAACAAATGGCAACCAACAGATTGGGAAAAGATCTTTACTATTCTTACATCAGATAGAGAACTAATATCCAAATATACAAATAACTCAAAAAGTTAGACTCCAGAGAGCCAATTAACCCTATTAAAAATGGGGTACAGAACTAAACAAAAAACTCTCAGCTAAGGAATATGCAATGTCTGAGAAATACCTAAAGAAATGCTCAACAAGGGGAGGGAAGAATAGGGGGCTTACTGACAGGAAACTGGGAAAGGGAATAAGGTTTGAAATATAAATAAAGAAATATCCAATACATTAAAAGCAATTTTTGACACGTTAATATTTTATAAATAAGTAATTTTGAAAAACCCAAGAATACCTCGCAAGGCCTTCTTAAAAGAAGACAGAATGTGTTACATATAAATATGATTTAAGCAATTGCTTTTCACAAAAGCATAAATATTATACTGAGCGATAATGTTCAGATAGCTTGAGATGGGTGAATTGGTAGGTGACATATCCAGATTAATACATATCTATAAGGAAAGAAAAGCAGTTGATCTTTGTTTACATTGTTTGTGCATGGTCTCCTCAAGAACAGGGACCTGCATTTCACCTCTGGAGATAGCCAGGGGCAAGAGCTATATGTTTTGGGGAGTTTCTTAGACATTTTTCCTCACAGAACTCAAAAAAAGCTTCCCTTTTCTGGTATTCAGAATTTTTTGAGGTGGTCTTTGACTTTTAAACAGAGCACCATTTACTCAGACAAGAAAAGTTCACTAAAACTACTTAAACACATTTATAAACGGAATTGACTTGATTGCCTCTTCCATGAGAACTAGGTCTCACAGTACTGAGGGTGCCATACAAGCTTCCAAAGGAAGGAGGTAATCAAAATTCATAGCCTTCTATGATGCCTATAAATTACATTAATGAGAAGCATGGCAAATAACCCTAAGGGTGCAGCAATGACACACATACCTTGGTAGTAACAACAGCTCTTAAGAGCAGTTCAACAATAAGGAGGACAAGCCTCCTTATTGCTCCTCCTAATGCTAGAAATACAGGCAATTACTCAGAGATAGTGAAGTAGTTAAGCCATGGTTATTGGAGGAGAATCTAAGACCATTCAGTTGCTAAACAAATGTAATCCCTTGAAAAATTGATAAAATTTGTCATCAAAGTTTCTTCTCTGTGCAACAGTCAGAGACCACTACAGAAAGCCACAACCAATCAAAATGTAGAGCTGCAGAACACAGTTCTTAGGGAGATATCTACAAAACAATCCTGCAGCTGAGGATCAGATAAGATGTTTAAAGGGAGGGCTGAAAGATTATGAAAGTCAGAGGATCAGGAACTTGGCTCTTAGATTGTGCTCCTTGTAATGCAAGAAGCTACACCCCCAAACCCTAATCAACATAATGCCCAACATTACATGTTGAAGAAAGATGACACCAATGAACAAACCAAACTGGATGAAGAAATCCCCACAAGGCCTTAACCCTGAACAAAGCCCTATAGGCAACTGAGAAAAGCTTTGGAATGGGTGAGGTGCCCTTCCCAGGGAAGAGCATACTAATTGATTGTCCAGTATCAAATAGTGAGGAATAAAAACACACATATAGGATTCATTATACATGCCAAACAAGTTATATTTAGGAATATATATTTATATACATATGTGTATAGGCATGGCATTAGGATTTGTGTACAAAAAGAGTCTGTGACATTGAAGAAGACTATACAGTGGTATATGGGAGGGTTGGAAAGGAGAAAAGGGAAGAAGAAATATTGAAAGTAAATTAAAATTTCAAAAACATGTAATTACATCACATTCCCTATCTTTTTCCTCCCTCATATATGTTCTAGAATTACCTTCCTCCCAAATTCAGTCTGTTTTCTTTAGCCATTATTCGTACTTTATACATAGAAATGAATACAGACATAACTATCATCTGATTGATCTGTTGAATGTTGCCTGAATATGCATTTTTCTAGGGATGACCATTAGGTATTGGATAATCACGACTAATTCATCATCTTTTAGATGTTGTCAATTTTTTTGTGCTCTTCTTCTAGGGATGTGTTCTGTGAGCTTTCTCTAACCTGTATTAGAAAGTCAGCTGGTATTGTCATTTTCTATTTTGTTTATTCTGCTACCCTATTGAGATTTCATGGTCATATTTAGAAGGTACACCGTCACAGTAGTTCCTCCAATTTTCTGCACACTTAAGAAAAATTTAAGTTTTAGAAAGAACCACTATTATAAATAGTAAGAACAAGGGGAAAATCACTTTCAGTAGATAATGTAAGGGATAATTTGAACTCTATACTGCTTTATAAGCATGCAGTAAAATTAAAAACTTTAAAGTATCTAATTTTTAAAGCTAACGTAGGGTTTATTTATAGTTTAGAAGCCATATATTATTGACTCTTAAGCCATTCTTTATTTTTTATTTCTTTCTGAGGCATGGCCTCATTTAATTCTGACTGGCCTAACCCTCACTGTGTTCACCAGGCTGGCCTATCCCTCACTGTGTTCGCCAGGCTGGCATGGAACTCACTTGCTAGCTTCGATATCATAGAAATATACCTGCTTCCACATCCTGAGTTCTTGTTTAAATCATGGGCCACCACACTCAGCTTAATCTTACACATTTTCAATAAATTAAATCAAACTACAGTTTTATTATCTTCAAAGAAACTAAGCTCTTAATTTCTCTTGAGAAAAATGTTACAATTAAATAAGTAACTATTCCTCCTGAGAAAAATCTTACAATTAAATAAGTACTGAGAAAGTCAACTTCACATCACAATAACTAATAAATGCAATGTTAAATGTACAGATTTCTATTTATATAATATAATTTTGTCTTTTATTATGATATTTTGATAATTAAATGCATATAGTTTAAAAACAGAGAGGTAAAATATCTATGCTATTTAAATGATGAACTACATCTGAAACTTACAAAAGAATCATTATAAAAGGCTTTCAAGTTTGTTTATACATAATGAATTCACTATGATACTTAAGGAACTTTGTAATGAATGATGCTTATCATAGTGATTCAATTTTTATATTCAATAATAAAGACATATTTATAGACAAATAAACTATATTGGCTCCAGAATTCTGAATTATAAATTATCTCTACCAAAAGCTAGTAAGTTTAGCTACCTCATAAATTTTGCTGAAATTCACCCAATCATACAAATAATATTTATGAATCATAATGGTAAATATTATATATTGCACCTCTACCTAATATATAAAATTATTTATATTAGAGAACATATTACTTAAATAGCTGAGAGCATATTTGCAAAAGTAATAAACAATATTGTGGTGCAAAATCATATATGTTCATAAAATGAAATTTAATGACACAGAAAGAAATTGGGACTTCGTTTTCACAACATTACAGAAAAGCAGAGGAAAATGTATCTTTAAATAATTTCACAGATCAAAATTTGTCAGGCCTCACATTCATAAGCATGATTAAAACTGTTGTTGACAATACATTGCATGTACATATTGTGTCTTTTTTCCATTGTATTAGGAAGAGGAAAATAAGCTTGAGTGTGAATATAATATAACTTTTGAAGTGTATATTATGGCGGTGAGAATAGTTTGACAAAATCGCCGAAGTAAGCATCAAAAGTTTATAGTTCTATGGAGGTGTTTATTTGGTGTTGATGTCTTTTGGGGATGGGTTAATCCTGTGATTTGAAGGAAGAGCAAGCATGTATTCTAAGCAGAGCTTTACCATTACAAAACTTGAAAATCACTTCACATAGTTTTCATACAGTACGGATAGAATTAGAAATTTAAATATATATTAGTTTAATGTAAAAAAAAAGATTGTGTGCTTAGCAATTGTGTTGAAAAACAAGGGGTTTTACAGTGTGACATCCCTCCCCTGACCTTGGCAGTGTTTATAATGAGATGGTTAGCTTGGGTGTAATAAAAAGACTGGAACACATAAAGAATCCATTACAGGAGTGAAACTTAGTTGTGCCCAACTAATGGCTCACATATGGAAAACAGAAGAATGATGCATAGAACAAGAACAGCTAAGGAGATCATGCAAGTCATGTAATGAAGGACAGCTGTGTCTGAAATGTGAATCCTAGTTTTCATCAGGGAAACACATTTATATAATGATAAATGACAATTGCAAACGAAATAAATATGTACATACATTATTAAACATTGTGTTTTATTTTTCCTACACTATGAAAGAGCAGAAAATTTTGATGGGCAAACTTCAGGGCCGAACAGCTTCTGACCCCATGTGGACCAAGAGGCAGAGAAGCGGGAATTCACAGGAACAAGATATAGCACTTAAGGGTATGGCCTAAAATATTCTTTCTCTGCATTTAGGTCCTAATTACTAATGCAGCCTTCAAACGATTATTCTACACAGGAGGACAGATCTTTATTTCAAAGACATAGAAAGCCCCAAAGCTGAATATTTGAGTCATTGGGTTCCAAGTCTTCAGCACCTGAGACTTATGGAACCTACAATATCTAAATCATAGTTGAATATTAATATAATTTTCACAGTACTACTAAATTATAAGGTAGCAGATAAATTTGAACACAGTATTTATAACTCCCAAGTCTATAGTTCACATCTTCTAATCTCTGTTATCAGTCTATACAATTACAAATAATGCAATTCAAAGTTTCCTTATCTAAAAGTAAGATCACCCATTAACAAAAGTGTTCTAATCAACATAAGCAAAAACTGAACTCGGGGTTTTTAGAGGAGAAGTTTTCTTGTTTTTAACTTGTATATTTCTAAACTCCTTGGGATTCCTGGAGATTATAGGAAAGTTGACAAAAAATGAAGTCAACAGCCTCAAGAGGAGAGGATTCTAATTATGCAATAAAGAGTCTATAAATATGATATTTTTTCTTTTAGCGAAAGCATTAAAAGCTATTGATAACTTTCTCTTGTTTATATACTATAAAGTGTTATATTCTATAAAGGGGAACTTAATGGAATAGTGAACTAGATCCCTTAAAATTTTAAATGTGTGCAGTTATATCTCTCTCTCTCTCTCTCTCTCTCTCTCTCTCTCTCTCTCTCTCTCTCTCTCTCTCTCTCACACACACACACACACACACACACACATCACTGAATTTTATACCTTACTAAATTTTACTTCATGTGAATTATATTCCAATGTTTTTGATTAAGACACTTCAAATAAATTGTAATTCTGAGTTATTAGTTTTTGAAAGTTTTCACACTACTAAAGATCTAAAGTTCAACCTAATTTAAAATGAAAATAAAGAGAATAAGCAAAGAACACAGAAAAAAAAACAAGAATTAAAATTAGAAAACTAAGAAACAAAAAGGAAAGTCAGCAATGATAGATGATAGCTTTTTGAAGTGACTAGCAGGCGTGCAAATCACCAAAAATACTCAGACAAGCAAACCCAGTGGAGGCAAAGACAATGAAAACAAAGATAACACAAATTTCAGAAAGAAAATTATATCACTACAGTTGAAACCAGTGAAATAGGGATATTTTAGAAAGCTACAACTTATCAACTTAGACTTGAGGATAATTTATAATTCCAGATAGTAATAGACATGTTAAAACAATTAGGTGAAAGATTTTGTATAACAAAGACACAAGTCCAAAAATATTATACAGAAATTCTATCAACAACCAGGTAATAGGATTCATTCCACTGTTGAATAACAGTTGAGTCACAGAAGCAGATTAAGTAAGAGCTACAGAAAATATGGTTTTTTATTATAGAATTTAATATCAGCAAACCAATTAATTTGGAGGATCCAATGAAAATTAAAGTGCCCCAAAGTGGGGACAAGGGCTATACTATTGTTTGAATTTGCTGTTTCTCACTTGTTCTTGCTGCCTTCTTGTTGAATTTGCTATGCAACAAAAGATGCTTGGACTTTGGAACACTTATGGGTGAGTACATGTGAGTTCTGTGAGCTGAGTGACGCACAAGGTGCATTCACCTAAACTGAACTTACACCATACTCATGCACGTACATCCAGATTTCTCCCAGTTTCAGAGTTTGCAGAGAAGTGGAAAGAAATAGCCAGGATATCACCTGGAGAAGGCAAAAATGCAGGTTAGTCAAGGACCTAAGACCCATTTCATGGCTCTTGTTCCACCAAGTTTTTCCATTCAATAAATATTAAATATAAAGTTATAAAGAATTTTAAATGGATCATTGAGATGAAGGTGCTCTTATGATGTGGGGTCTTATCTTGTCACTGCCTGTAAGAGAAATTCATGAGAAATATTATTGAATTTGAATTTAGGCAATTTGGGAAGACAATAGAAAAGCTTATGTGTTTTTTGGTATATCTGAAGTCGGTAAATTATCATGAGTGATAACTGTGGATTTAGCATCTGTACCCAAAGCAGAGTAAAGTAAACACACAAGGATAGACTGAAACATGAAGGATGTGTAGGAGTCCGTTCTTCCACTTACCCACTCTAGCACACTCTACATCTGGCTAGTGATGTTGTTTGCATGCTTCTGGCTTGATTCAAAGAATATCAAGGAAGGTAATTTGCAAAACTTGGAAGATCTGGAGTCTAGAAATGTGATCAATATGAGTGAAGTGATCAGCCAGAATATGCGCAAAATGTAATGCTGTCTGGCATCCTAAAACAACCTTCAGTCATGATGGCCATTGCTTCTTATTTCTTTCAACAGTCTGTGCATATTTCCCTTGGGATCCATCATTTCACGGAAGAAGAGGAAGAAAAAAATTCCAGAAAATGTATTTCCAGTTTAATAAAGCAGATCTAGTCACCACACTGTGCTATAATATTAGAAGGCAAGCCAGAGAAAAAAGTGTTCAATCTGTATTCAAATTTAAACACAGTATAAAAAAAAAATAAAACTATCAACGACTCACCCCATTTGTTTTGATAACAGAAACTTATGAAAAGGTCAAAAGAAAACAGAAACGGAATACACAATACTACATTCTTTATGGATGTATTTCCCAATTCAGTATTAGGAAAGTAATTAGTCAGAGCAAAAAGTATAATATTCAAATAAAATATCTGAGAAAGAATAAAGGAAGACGATTTAAACTATGAATAGCCAAGCTTATTTAACATTTGACTTACAGTGGATAGAAAATTTCATTGTAACACTAACAGCTTCTAAAATATATTATATGTTCTATTTCTTATCTTGTGTAATTAGTACAAGAAGCCCTGTTTAGATTATAAACTGTGTGGTCAGCTATATTTTAAAGTATGGGTGTTTTACATATGTCATATTAAAACACAGTGCACGAAAAGATAAGTAGGAAATGGACAATTTAATTAGGAGTACTGCTATGTGTTTAAATGAAGTTCTGGGAAATGTAGAAAATGGAATGTGAAGATTATTCCCAAGGCAGAATAAACTATCTAAAAACTTCATGTATATGAAGCTTGAAATTTCACTCACCACATCAAGGCATATCATTACTATGCAGAACACTGGTTATAATGGGGGAAAGTAGGCCACAAAAAAACAGCCTGTCAAAGTTATCTTGAACATCATGACTGAAATCTACTGAAACTTTGAGGGAGAAAATTGTAAATACTCAAATGAAAAAAAAATTAAGGTGAAATAAAAATTTATCAAAACATAAGTTATATTTACCAACTCAAGAATATTAAAACCCATGAAAACATGAAGTTCTTATTCAGTTATTTAATCTTTAAATGCATGTTTCAAGAAAATAAGGGCCATAATGATTCAATCAAATAAAGACATCAAACCTAAGACAATAAGGGATCTATCAGGGGACAAGAAGGACAAGGGTAGCTTACTTCAGACTATAGTAAGCAAATGTAGGTGAGAAGAGAAAATCAGCACACAAATGGAGCATATTATCTAAGTCAACATTTAAATATTAAACATATATGTAAAAGAACTAGAGCATAGAGTCTTGAGAGCACCTGCTTTGTAGTCCAATGACCTGAGTTTTATACCTAGAACCCACAGGAGAAGAAGAAAATCAACTCTGAAATGTATTTCTCTGACCTTGTACATTCACACACCATGACACCCAGGCACACGCATGTACACACACACATACGGAAACACAAAATAGTCCTCATTATCACCAGGAAGAAAAGATGAAACTAGAAAAAGAGGTAAAAAGTTAAATGTGATTCTCAAAAAAAGAATGTACAAAACTAGAGATGGTCTCAGAGTAAAGTACTTAGAATTGAGCCTGGTTGACGCTCATCTTTTGAAAATTTGTTGCTTATTGTACTTATATTGACAGAATATGATATAAAGGACATAACATTAGCGCCAAGGAAATAATCCCTTAGCTATGATATCAATGCCATGATACATAATTTTAATTTCTAAGCCAAAACTAATAAGGAATGCTAATAAAACTAAAAATATTCAGTTAATCTATGTCAAAGAAGAGTAAAGATAAATAAAGCCACTGTTTCCAATGGAAATACAATTACTGCAAAGAGACAAGGGTTATGCATATATTTCCTTTAACTAAAAATTTTAACAATACTAATGTAATGCCTGGTGAGCAAAACATAAAAATAGTTACCCAAGAAGATTAAAGATCATGAGTATTAGTGTTAACTCTTGACTGTGTTTAACCCAATCCCAATTCACTTTTGAATGAGGAATTGGCTAGATTAGGATATATGTGCACATTTATAGTAGATTACCTTGATTATGTTAATTGATGTAGAAAGACCCAACCTTTGTGAGAGGCACATGTCCCTGGTTTTAGTCCTGGACTATATAAGAAGGAAGAAGGTGATCTGTGTATAAACACACATTCACTCACCCTTTTCCACTCTTGTCTGATGTGATGTGACTGGGTTGTTTACGATATCCTCATCTCCCTGAAATAATGACCGCTGTGAGCTGAAACAAAGCTGTTCCCCCATTAATGCTGCTTCTGTTGGGGGGATTTTTATAAGACAAATAGTCCTGAGTACATTAAAGTTTTCATTCTCACTAATAGCACATCTAGAAAATGTCTTTAAAATGACTAAATTTATAACTAGGTTCAAAATGGAAAAATAGGAACATTTTTTAATCTGGGGAATAGATATTTCTACTACAAAAAAAGCAGAAAGAAAGTAGCAATAAGTTCAGGGAAAGCCCCGATTTCCTACAAGTCAAGTGCTAACTAACAACAAGACTAAAAGAGAAATGGAAATGTTCCAATCTCACAGGGTTTGCAACAGTTTGGCTCCCTGACTCAGATCTCTGTGCTCACATCTAGGTTTTTCACAGGCTCCAGGGAGGTATTAGGACTCTGTTGTCCAATGCTTACATAGCTCAATTTCTATGAGTAAAAATGTCTCTTTTATGTCTTATTCTCACCAGAAACATCTTTCTTGGTGCAGAAAGTTCACTGTGACCTGGCTTCCCTTCCTCTCTGTCCCCTGTCCTTGTGCTGAGTCCTCTCAAGCCTTACCTGCTGGCGATTCAAATGGCTTCCAATTCATTATCTCTACCAAGTCTCTTGTTGCTGTTGATTCTTATTTTTCTGAGTAGATAACTAGATGGCTAATACCGCAGGGCTGTTGCTTAGTACATTGATGTGGATCTTTAGAAAGTTCTCTCACCAATTTTGGCAAAGATTATTTAATCCATGATGTCATTCCTACCTCAAAAGAGAAAGACACAGCCATTTAGTTTTAATGTTTTATCTTCATGTCCACCAGGTGATGACATCACTATTTGACAAACAGCACTTGTTTATTTATTTTGTTCATTCATTCGTTTGTTTTTGTAGCAAAACTTACAAATAACTACTGGTCAGAAGCTCCATTAGAGCAGGTATCTTACCTTGCTCTTATATACATGACTATTATTTCAAACAATGGCTGGTAGATTACAGGCAGTTAAAATATACTTAGTATTGAATATAGGATGAATGAATTAATGAAAAGTAATTCTTCTAAGATGTCTCTAGCACCTTGAGACCTCGAAAACTTCTTAGTATGACAACAGAACTAGATACTCTTATTGTTTCTGGTTTAGGATTAAATACATTAGGATAAGTAGCAATGCTTTATAACTCAACAGAAAAGAAATCCTGATCTTAGAAGTCCAATACAAAACAGTAGAATGTAGGGTTTCATGTGACTTCTCCACCTTCAATGAAATGTGTGACTGTTCCACTTGGCAATAGGGCCCGTCTATCAGTCTGTTACAGCTTCAGTTGTTTGGGGATTTCCTTGGGACTTCGTTGGCCAACAACTCAATTGAATACAATGCAGTCCTGGTATCGGAAGCCTTGTTTTGGTGACAAGAGATGCCCAGTAGGGAATCTGTCTCCTCCATTACTAAGAGACCTCATCAGAATCACTTTCATTTACTTTAGGGAGTTGTGACTACACTAGGTTTCCATATCATCCCTCAAACGCCTATGAATTCCCATTATCATTTCCCCCATTTTCTTCTTCTACCCTTCCTTCCCTCCCCCTCTCCATCTGATCCTCCCAAACTGATATGCACCTGTCTTAAGTCTACTGGTAAGATCTATTCTATTTACACTTCTCAGGGAGGTCCATGTGTCCTCTCACTAGTCCTTTGATACCTAACCTCTTTTGGTCTAACAACAATAGGTTGGTTATTATTTATTGTTTATTTATTTATTTGCTTATTTATTTATGTGATAATATCCACAAATAAGTGAATACATAACATATTTTTCATTCCAGTTCTGGGTTACTTTATTCAGGATGAATTTTCAGGATAAATAGTTTCATCCATTTGCCTTCAAATGTCATGTTGACATTTTGTAATAGTTGACATGAACCTAGTAACAAAATACTTAATCTAAAATCTGTCCCGCTTGCAATGGAAACAGCACAGGACTTGTGGGAGTAGACAACTCATGTCTGAGTTGACTTAAGGCTCACGCCACAAAAAAATAGAATCCATACCTGACACTTCTCTGATGACCAAGAACCAGAGACTAGAGAGTCCAAAGACCTAGGGTAGAGCCAAACACTACTGTGGGGGAAATCTTACCAATAAAATGGCTGTTATACCCACATACCAGTGCCCTGTTCAGCAACCATCAGACATGAACAGATACGAAGACCCACAGTCAAACATTATGCAGGGGGGCGGGGGGGAGGAGAGAGAGAGAGAGAGAGAGAGAGAGAGAGAGAGAGAGAGAGAGAGAAGAGAACAGGAGACAGAGGACAGAGACACACAGAAAAGAGACAGAGTTAGAGATAGACACAGCTTGGAACAAACCGCTCTAAAGGGTATCCCTCCATAAAATCCCTCCCGCCTCAGAGCTCAGGCAATCCTGGAGAAGAGGAGGCAGAAAATATGTAAGAGATAGAGTGTTAGGAGAAATCTTTGAAACAAGATGTATATGATCTCAGAGAGACTGAAGCAACATTCACTTGTCAGTGCCAGGTCCCTTGTGTTTTACTATGACTTCCAGTTTAGTGTTTTTATGCAATTCCAAAGTGTGAACAAGTGCCTGTCAGATTCTTGTGTCTTCTCTTGAGGCCTTTTTTTTCTGTCCATTTTCCCTATCCAACTTCAAAGTAATGGTTTCCGTTTTACCTTAATATATTTTAATTTGTTATGTCTTCCTATCTCTTAGAAGCCTGTTGTTTTCTAAATAAATACAGAAAAGCAGCAGATCCAGAGGCGAGCAGAGGTAGGAAGGGACTGGGATAAGTAAAAGAAACGGAAATTATAATCAGGATATAATGTATGATAAAAGAATTTGTTTTTCAATATAAAAAATGAAAACAAGGGGAAAAAAGCTATGGATTATAGAAGAGAAATGATGCAAGAAACAACAAATAGTAGGGTCATCAGTGGGAGTAAATAGTTTTTGTTGTTTTATTAGTATTTTTCTTTTTAATTTTTCAATTTTCTAGTTTGACCTGCAAGTGTAAATAGAAATGAAATTATATGTGATTTCTATAAAAATAAGAGAAACAAAAAGATTTGACAAAAATATTATGCTTAATGTTAGTAAATGACTAATCAAGATAAAAATATTTAAATGCTTTGTGTCTTTTTCTACATTTATCCGCCATCTGTAATAATTTGACAGTGTGTATAATAGGAAAAATACAAAATTGTTCTACAGATAAGGTATCCACAATCAATAATTTTGCTATTATAAAAGTCCAATTTTATTTGTTATACAACTTTTTATAACATCAATGTAGGAAACATGGATTTCAAATAAAAATAAAAAAAAATCATGTTTCATTATGAACGATGTGATACTAATAAATATAATTAACTTTACTATATTAAGTAAGTTTATTTGCTATCCTGTGGCAGATGGTCAATCCGAAGCTTCAAAATAGCAAGCAAATGTCTCTACGGTTACTTCTTCAAATCGTACCGCAGTGCCAAAGGGAATAATTTGAGAACCTTTCTCTAACTTGATAGGATCAGAAATGGTATTGTACCATAGACTACCTAGGAATATTGAAATTACCAACAGCAAAGCTGGCATCAATAGCACAACAGGTTACATCAAGAGAGCTAATTAAAGTCAGCTGTGCGAAATTCATGCCCTCCTTATTGCGGACTACTTATGTCTTCTTCCTTCCTGAAAAAGGAGTAAAATTTCTTTTGCTGTACAGTCATCTGTTCCTTTCTTTCTTTTAAAATATCACTATCACTACAAATCTACCTCACCTTTAATAGTTCTTAATTCTCCAACACCTTCATTTAAGTCTCCATAGAACCAAATAACTGAGGAATGAATCTTCAATAGTGTACAAATTTATATTTTGGAATTAGGTATTTTCACGATGACAAACTTGAGAAGCCACTTGTCTTAGTCCCAATTCAATGTATTCCCCAAAAGATGTTTTGCACTAATTACTAATTAATTCATTTATTTACAATAAAGAATGCTACTGGGGAACCATTGGGTTAAGAATTTATTCATACTCAAGAAGGATGACCAAAATGCAAATGCTTCACTCCTTCTTTAAAAGGGAAACAGGAATACCCTTGGGAGAGAATAGGAAGGCAAAGTTTAGAACAAAGACTGAAGGAACGCCCATTCAGAGCCTGCTCCAAATGTGGCCCATACATATACAGCCACCAAACTAGATAAGATGGATGAAGCAAAGAAGTGCAGGCTGACAGGAACCAGATGTAGATCTCTCCTGAGAGACACAGCCCGAATATGGCAAATATATAGGCGAATGCCAGCAGCAAACGACTGCACTGAGAATGAAACCCCCGTTGAAGGAATCAGAGGAAGGATTGAAAGAGCTTGAAGTGGCTTGAGACCCCATATGAACAACAATGCCAACCAACTAGAACTTCCAGGGACTAAGCCACTACCCAAAGACTATACATGGACTGACCCTGGGCTCCAACCTCATAGGTAGCAATGAATAGCCTAGTAAGAGCACCAATGGAAAGGGAAGCCCTTGGTCCTGCCAAGACTGAACCCCCAGTGAATGTGATTGTTGGGGGAAGGGCGGTAATGAGGGGAGGATGGGGAGGGGAACATCCATATAGAAGGGGAGGGGGAAGGGTTAGGGGGATGTTGGCCTGGAAACCGGGAAAGGAAAAAAACAACTGAAAAGTAAATAAGAAACACCCAAGTTAATAAAGCTGGAGAGAAAAAAAGATGTTATTTGTTTTAAAAGAAAGAATTTATTCATGAGATTATATTAGAGGACCTATCTCATCTCATCTCATCTAGATTTAATCCATTCAGATACAATGTTCTCATCATTTTCAGTCACTATTACCAGTACACGGAAGCAATTATTGTCTTTAGTATGTCACAAACACAAAAACCATGTTATATATTTTACAGTGTAACTATAAAATCCATAGAAGAAATATTAAGACCTTAATCTTGGTGAACATGGTAAAATTCATGTACACAATTAGTCTTCACATAGATTCAATTTTACATCTTACGCTGAAGTTAGATTTTTTTTTGTGACGATAATTTTGCTCTACTGTAGAAAGCTTCGTAGTAACATTGCTAAGCAATTCCCAGTTCTGTCACCTGTCTATGTGAGTTTCAGTAGTTATTTGATCTCTTTGAACCTTATACTTCTCATCTATAAAGTGTGTATTGCATTTGTAGTATCTCATAAAGTATTTGTGATGATGAAATTTAGTATGATGTAAGAACACAGCAGAGTCTCTAAGATATAAAGAGTACTTAATGACTATGAATTTTTAATACATGGGTATTTTAATGAGGAATAGGAAACAACTGCAATAATGTAATGACTAAATGCAAATATTCAGAAAAGCAGTATTCCCTACAATGTTGTCTTGTATAACCTTGACTATTGTGAAGCTAAAGACTGTGTTTTTCCTTATGATGCTTTCAGTGCGAGACTTCTACAGCTGCCAAGTATTGTTTGATGTGAAAACACCTCCCTAGCTTGCCTCCTCCTTCACACAGAACATACATCAACCCATCATTTAATTATCAGCCTTTTCGAATATTATTGCACTATGTGTCAATTTCCCACCCCTACAGATAAATCTTTTTTTTCTAGTTTTCCAACTGTGTAAGGATATCTTCCCATAACATAATGAGTCCTTTCTGCTGTAAAACATACTAGCTATGTGACCTTAAACAAATTATCTCATTTATTGGCATTGAACTTTTGTCTGCATAATGTGGTATTATAGTACATTTTGCATTTGTAAACTTCTACTTATTTATTAGCTTACGATGATTTAGTTTTCACTATGGCATCTTCAGATCTATTTTTATTTTCTTTTCCTTGTCCCACTTTCTCTTCTCTTCCATGGGCCCTTCCCACACTGACAGTTTGTTTTCCACGCCCCTGCTTCTCAACACCTCCTGTTCTCTGCTGGGGAGTTTTTAACCAGTGTCATCATTTTTACCCACTCTCCAAACCCTGACTTACATACATGCAAATAGTGAAGTTAGTATATACATATGCAAAAGAGCATACAACATACCTTTGAATGCTATATATGGTATTTGACATAACAGAGTGCTTCAGAAACACGAGTAGCTTTTTCTCCCATCTCCCCCTGAATATATTTTTAATCACTAAAAAACGTCTCAGGTCTGGTCCCCTGAATATGCCTCCAAATTATTGTCTCAGAACAAAACAGGACTCTGAAACCTCAGATGCCCTTAACTGAAAGACTCCTCCTTCCTCGCAGTTTCCCCCTTTGGCTCTCCGTTATAATCTTTTCTCCCTCATTTACTCACCACCCTCAGCACATTAGAAGACAATGCCAGACACCTCAAAATAGCTTTATTTTGTCTGTTCTGGAAGATTGCTACTTACCTTACCCTACAAATTATCTTTGTGAGAATCTTGATCAGAACTAGGAGGGTAAGAATCTGCTGTGTCTGTGGGTGCCTAGAATTAGGAGTTTATGGAGGCTGAAGCAGCATGAGCTGGCTAATTATTGCACAGGTGGAGAAGCTGTGTTGTTGCTGTGAAACAGAGAAAAGCAGCAGTGAGTAATTAGAATGAATATGAATTATAATGGTGCAGGGTACTGCCGTAGAATAAGAAAATGGAGTATTTAATTAACTTGCTGTATGACTTTCAGGAATTTAAATTATTTATTTGTAAGAAAACATTGCTCTCTTAGATGAAGAGATTTAAACTTATACATATTCCACAGGAGTATGACCTCACTGAAGTGAATTGTGAACACAATGTAACTTTTAATTTTGTAGTAGCAATACTTAAAAAGGGAAACTTGAGAATTCTTATTATATATAATATAATCAAAATATTATTTATAACTGTAATCAATTAAAAGACTACATTTTATACTTTTTCTTCTATCTAAACTTCCAATTATGATTCACTTTATATTTACAGCATTTCATAATTCTGATTAGACATATTTTAATTCTTCAATTGACTGCTTCATCTAGGTGTTACACCATTGGATAGCACTGTTCTTAATATTAAATAATTCCCCTCCCCTTGTGTGTGTGTGTGTGTGTGTGTGTGTGTGTGTGTGTATTGCCTTAGCTATTTATATTTGCCCTGATTAAAAAAGATAAAAATTTATATAATATCTTTAATAATACCATTCAAGATCGATGGATGGTAAACAGCTATAAAGGTTCACATCCTAATCACTGAGACCTCGAATGACATTTTACATAACCATGAACATTCATATATGATTATTTTCATGGGATAGGAGTCGTATTCTGGATTATCAATGAACTTTAAGTATATCCATTTTAAAATACTTTAATATATTAAAAACCTTACAAATAAAAAATCATACACCACAATTAATCAGACCAAAGTTCCATAACTCATTGAAAATACAGTAAAAACAGCCATTTTGAATCTTTAGATCATCACATTGGAATCAATACTTTCACTATTAAATGTATTTTTTTTTTTTTTGGTTCTTTTTTTCTGAGCTGGGGACCGAACCCAGGGCCTTGCGCTTCCTAGGTAAGCGCTCTACCGCTGAGCTAAATCCCCAGCCCCATTAAATGTATTTTTATGCACATAGCTACTACCAAAAATAAAAATCCATGATAGAGTTAGAACTCCAGAAACAATTTGCTTTATAGCCTCTTTCATAACTGTGTCCATTCATTCTTTCCTCATATCCTCATATTGACACATGTTCTCTTTTCTATGTGTTATCCTATAACCACAAGTAGATTTGTTTATATATACACACATATTATTGCCTAAGTTCTGTATATGAACAAGAATATACAGGTTATTTTTTTCCTTTCTGAGGTGCTCTGACCTCTTTCAATATTAACCACTTTTAAAAGGGAAAATACATTTCTGCTCTGAATGGTCATTCCTTAAGTCACTATAGCTGTCTCCTGAGAGGCTCAGCCAGAGCATGATAAATATAGAGGCAAGCACTAACAGCCAACTATTGAACTGAGAACTTGGTCCCCATTGTAGGAGTTAGAGAAAGGACTGAAAGAGCTGAAGGGACTTGCAACCCCATAAGAACAACAATATCAACTAACAAGAGCTCCCAGGGACTAATCCACTACCCAAAGAGTACACATGGAAAGACCCATGGCTCCAGCTGCATACGTAGCAGAGGATGGACTTGTTGAGCAACCATGGAAGGAGAAACCCTTGGTCCTACCAAGGTTGGATCCCCCAGTGTAGGAGAATATTATAACAGGGAGGCAGGAAGGTGGGTGTTTGGGGAGGGGGAACACCCTAATAGAAGAAGGAGGCAAGCATGGGATAGGAGGCTTATGGACAAGAAATCAGGATAGGGAATAACATTTGAAATGAAAATTTAAAATGCTCAATAAAAAAAAGAAAGAAAATAAATTAAAAGGAAAATAAAAGGATATTTTAGAACAGAAAATGTTAGAGGCCACTTGGTAGCAGTCAGTGAGTCTGGGGTGACAGAGTTGCTAGCCAAGCAATGATGGTAACCCCAAATGGCTGAAAGAAGCAAGGAAGAAATTAACCACCAGAACTCAGGTGCAAAGACTTCTCTCAGAACTCCAGTGATGTCTGAAAGACACCTCATTTCATGCCTAGTGGTTTAAAGATGTTTCAAATATCTAAAAATCAAAACTGAGAGATAAACTGTCATTGTTTTAATTCACCAAACTTAAAATATGTTATTATTACCCCTACAGAAAATTAGGAACCGAGTCATTGTCAATAGAGTGATATCCTTCCATTTATCCTCCTTGCCAGTGTCCATGCAAACATTGGCTGTGTTCCTGCTGAAAATTATCTTTGCAGACCATACATTGACAGAGTTTTCAAATGCTACATGTATGTTGAACACTTTTAAATTTCTATATTTATATTTTACCATTATCTTGAACTCTAAGACATGTTTTTGATTATCTTTGGATATCCTCCAAGATGTTCTATAGCCAAAGGATGGTGTCAAAATTGAACTAAAAAAAAACATTTTTTTCTTTACATTGATTAATGACCAATGTAAATCCTGACATGACTAGGGTGAAGTAACATTATATATACTTAAAGGACACTAGTTTATACAGACTTGTTTTTGTTCCTGTCAATTATTCAGTTAATACTTGCTCAAAAATTTAAAATATTTCTCGGCATATAAAAAGATTGTTTTAAAATAAACTGAGTGTGTCTTTCACGTTTTGTTTCTAGCTTCTGGCTGTAGCTAAGAATAACGTCTTTCAGAAAATTATTATCATGTGATCAATCTGAAGAAACAAATAACCCTGTTTCCTTTTTCCTTTACCTGATTAAAGATAAGGAATCTATTTATAATAATATTTTATGTGGGGAGGGGGAAATATTTTATGCAAGAAATGAACAGTGTTCTCTCACACATGGCTCGGATTCCTATACCATTCATTGTCTGAGGTGAAAGAAGTACATGTGGTGTCCGAGAACATTGAGCCTAGCTTTATCTGAAGCCTTTAGATTTCCTCCATAGCTTTCATTTAGTGGAGAAAAGACACACTGTGAGACCATGTGATCACAGAGATAGGTAAAGAAAAGGAAATCTGTAGAGTCATGACACTTCCGTATGTGTTTTTGTAGTGTATACTATGCTACATATATATAACTAAGTTCATCATTTATTGTTTACACCATCAATTTTGCAATAATATTTTAATAGTAATGAAACAAAAGTTCCAGAACTAAAGCCTTATTTAAAAATCCAGTACTAAACATTGATAAATAACATACATCACATAAGATATTTATCGATATTCTTCATTCAATATATGTGGGGCTGTAATGCTGTTACAGATAGCTCAGAACCAAAGACAAACTCAGGAAGGAACAAGAGCAAATTATATATGGTGCATGCAGTTAGTGCACTAGAGAGAAAATCCTATCCAAAGATCATGATATAATTAGTAGAATATAAACAAGAAAATTTCATGTAACTCTTTCTAATATAGCCTTTTATTGTAGCTAAGTAAGGATCCCAAATTATTTTCTTTCTTCTCCTCTGTACATATAAAATGAATGGGGACACTGGATCATGGCTTAGCTCTATTTTTTAAAGTGTTCATAACCAATCATATGATGTGAGCTTTAAATTAGTTTCAATAATTACTTCAAACAGAAACTCAGGCAAATTAATTCCAACAGCAGTTATAATTTCCTTGATTTTATAGACAGAGTAAAATTTTGGAAGTTAACTTTGTAATTAAAAAGGCTATATCCTGTCAGATGGAGTCAGATAGAGAGCCTTTCCCAATCTGCTTAGGCTGTCTTTCTGTCGTATTGACAGTGTTCGTTGTCTTACAGCAGATTTCAGTTCTGAGTGGTCCCATTTGTTACTTGTTGATCTTAGAGCACGAGCCACTGTTGCTACAAGATGTGCAGGGATGGGGCAGAGACTGAAGGAACAGCCAACCAATGACTGCCTCAACTTGAGACGCATCCCATGTGAAAAAGCTAACCTCTGACGTTATTAATAATATTCTACTATGTTTACAGACAGGAACCTAGCATAACCATCTCTTGAGAGGCTCCATCCAATAGTGAATGGTGGAAAACACAGAGATCCACAACCAAACATCGGGTGAAGCCCAGCCAAGTGAGTCTTGTGGAAGTCAGGATAAAAGTGAGCAAGGCAGAGGTGTCAAGGACACAAGAAGAATTACACAGTCAACTAACCTAGGATGATGGTGACTCACAAAGCCTGGGCCACCAACCAGGGAGCATGCACGAACTGGACCTAGATTCCCTACATATTTGTAGTAAATGTGCAACTTAGTCTTTATATGTGTCCCCTAACATGTGCAATGGGAACTGTCTCGGTGTCTGGTATCTGTTCCCTGCCCACTCCCCTCCACCCTTCTACCTAGACTGCCTGGCTGGGCCTCAGTGAGAGAGACTGTGTAGTTCTGTTTGGAATAGAGGCCCCAGGGGTGATATGCAAGGGGGCTCTCCTTCTCTGAGAGGAAGGGGGTTCAATGCAGAGAGCGATTTTTAAGGATTGGACTAGAAAGAGAGGAGGGAGGGGGCTGTGATCAGGATGTAAAATGAATAAAAATGTTTTTCCTATGATAAAATAGCTAAAGTTCCCTTATTGATTATCACTGATATATGTATAGAATAGAATTACCATTACATCTAAGCTTATAATCTTATATTTCTACTTCTAAGTGATGTGTAATATACCTGTTTGTTGTTGGACTTATGTGTATAATATTTATATTATGTAGTATTACATTTGTATTACTGCATGAGTATTTGATTGTGTTTTGTTTTATGAAACCTGGACTTCTTCAGCATTTTCCACTAGCCTCAAATTCATGATTTTTCTTAGTTTTTGCATGTCTGGCTGGGCAGGCATTTATAGACAATAGGGTAAATATATAACTTATGGGTTTTTTAAATTTTTTTATTAATCATTCCATTTGTTTACATCTCAAATGATATCCCACTTCCTGGTTACCCCTACGCAAGCTCCTCATCCCGCAGCCTCCCTCTCCTCTGTCCCCTTTGCCTCTATGAGGGTGCTTATGTATCTACCCCCTCCCGTATCACCCCTCCAGCATCCTCCTACACTGGGGCATCAAACCTCCACATGACCAAGGGCGTCCCTGCTCACGATGTCAGACAAGGCCATCCACTGCTACTTATGTATCTCGAGCCATGGATCCCTCCCTGTATACTCCTTGGCTGGTGATCCCTGGGAACACTGGGTAGTCCCTTTATCTTCAGTGTCTTTGCTCGAGAAACCCTGCTTTTTAATTGGTACAATCTAAAACGCTACTCCTGAACTCAACATATGGAATCTTCTGCATCAATTGCAGTCTGAATTTTCCTATGTAACAATCAGCATACTTTCTGGAAGAAAAAACACAGCAAAGATCGTGCAATCAAATGATTGTATACAGATTGTATTTTATAAACATTTGCCCAATAAATTTATTGATCTTTTGGTATCTAATATCTATAGAGTAGTGTGCACCAAAAATGTATCTTGACCATTTGGAGAATGTGGATTAAGTGTCAATGTTTGCAATGATCTCTCTCTTGCCTTTCGCCTCTCACCTCTCTTCCTCTCTGTCTCCCACAACTATTTTACTACAATTTCAGTCATTCTGTTAGAGAAGAAGGACAGGCTGAATGAGGAGACAAATCAGGTCAACTTACATTATAGGAGAGAAAAATAATGTAGTAATAGCATAAATTCAAGTATTGATGAATAGTTTCCAGGAAACAGCAAAGAATACAGGTGACACAATAAAGAAAACATCTTGGTTTTCACGGTAAGGAGAGTTGTTTTTGAGAAAATATTAGGATAAAAGCCCAAATGAATGGTAACCAACCATCCAAAAAAGGGTCAAGGGTAGTAGAGTTATAAATAAATGGAAATTCGATACAATGATGTGCAAGTTTGAATAATGTTGTGATTTTGAAAGAACATAGGAGGTCTTAGTGTAATTTAAGAGAGAGAGAGAGAAGCAACTATAAGCAAGAAAGCAAGAAAGACAGGGAGTGGCCACACCTTTATACAGAGCTTGAACTCTAGTCTAAGGGCATTGAGAGGTCACTGGAGGGTTTTGATCAGTAAGATGCCATGGATTTGAAAAGGTCAGACTGACAGCTGTATGAAGAATTGCTAATAAGAGAGCAAAAGTAGAAACAGACAGGTCATTAAAAGACAATTGCATTACTCTGGAAAAGTAGAGAACCTTAAACTGAGGATAGTAAAAATACAAACAGCATGTACGTTAGGACGAATTAAAGAGAATTTGCTAATTGGTAGGGTATGGGAACTTCAGAAAGAAGCAATTTCTAGATTCAACTAGACGACAGAGACCAGGCAGAGTGATTTTTTGGTATAAAGACAAGTGTGGCAATGATGCAAGATGCCAGGAAGATGAGAGCATAATTGTGTTTTGATAGCTAACTGGAAACACATACACACTCACACACACACACACACACACACACACACACACACACACACACACATTTGTATGTATAAACTGGAAAAGAGAAGAAAACTGAAAAGCCTGCTGCAGATGCTGTTAGAATTTGTAGGCTGGGTAAAGTGGTTAGGAGTGTAATCCTGACAGGAAGCAAAGAATGACAAAAATCAGAGCCTTGGGAAACAGATATTTTGAAATGTACGTGTTACTAAACCACAAGTTGTTAAATTACTCAATTTCTTAAACAGTGGGAAGTTCAAGAGCTGTCAGTATCCTCTAAAATTTACAGATCACGCTTCAGAAGAAAGCAGAACAAAGCTAACAAGCCAGACCTAATCCGGGTTTTAGAACCTCTGTGGAAATAAAAGATGTGGAACTGTATTATTCAGAAACAGAAAAACTGGTAGAATTTTCTGTCCCTGATGACCTAACCTACAGAATTCTCATTTACTGTTCAATATAAAGGTATAATTTCAATGTTATTTTTGAAAAACACTGAAGCATCCAGAGAAAGAATTCTAAAGCCTCATCAGGCTATGTTCTAAGCAACCTAATGTTATGAGGTCTTTTATAACAGAATGTTAACAAACATGTAGAATTCAGGTAATTCTTCAGAGCTTCAGGTAATACTGCATTGCATGTGACATTTTATAAGTCCAGGCGTGACTGCATTAGTAACCTGCATTAGTAGCCAAAACAGTTGACTAGAAACCCAGTTGATTCCCCTTAATAAAATGCATTTTTACAGAAATACTTATCAATCATTTCTCTCTGACCTACCCATGTCCAATCAATCAGCAGTTTGTCCTGTCTTCCAAACAGAACATCACTCCAAAATATTTTATTTTTCTTACTCATGTTGTTCCCAAGACAACTAGAAAAATATACATAATGAGCTGATTTTATTAAATCATCTGTCTAAATTACAATAGCTCTTGAGAATAATGAAGAGTATGTCATCAGAAACAAAGACCATAAATATTTTTAGTCATTAAGAAACTAATTATACATACAAAACAGTATACATTATCACTATCTGTAATATACCAACATATTTTGACTGTTAAATGAAGAGTGCATTGGTTGTACATCAGTTTCATTTTTGAAAAATATTTATATCTGTGTTTTGACTTTTTGATCTATAATAGATAATGACACACAGAAAGAATGGATCCCCAAGACCACAGCTGACACCCTTATTCAGTCTGAAAGTAAGATTATATAATTTCAGTTTAGTCTTGTTAACACTGGATTTACATAGTGACAATTATTTTCTGTAGATATGTAAAAATCATTTTGATTAACTTCACCCAATTATTCAAATATATCTGTGCACACTTCCCCTTGTCTACTTTCACTATTATGTCTCTTTGAACCAAATGCATATTTAATACTAAATACTTTTAATAGATTAATTATGTAACACTACTTACAACTATGTTATACTCATGCTACTCATGAACAAAAACATAAATGTGTTTATATTTAAATACTGGCATAGATTTTATTTTGTTTTTATTTTGTTTGCTATTGTTTGAGATAGGGTCTCACTACAGAGCCCTGACTGGCCTGGAATGGGCTATGTAGAGCAGGTGCTCTCCATCTCAAACAATCTTACTCTCTGCCTCACAAATGCTGGGATTAAAAGTTTATGCCAATATGCATGAGTTGTAAATTAACGCATATGAATCAGGTCAGTTAACCATTTAAACTAAGACTTATCCAGGGAGACCATTAGAATAGACTGCAAGCAGTAACAAGCAATGGCCTAATATTAACAGAATAAAATGTGATGTAGAAAACACACATAAATTACATGAGCATGCAATTTTAAAGGACAATTATTATATTACTTTGCAAATAAATTCTATTAAAAACCTTAACATCAAAAGTACCCATAGACAGAAGCTACATCTTTACATACTTTGTATGTAATCAAAGGTTTAGATACAGAAAGATTTCTATGAACAAATCTTCATTTTCCTCTGAAGCAATAAAAACTTCACAAATAATTTTATCTTCTCTGAATGCAGGAACAAGACAAGGATATTGTTAACTCTTTATGCTATAGTTCTTGAAATATTAGCTTGAATAGTAAGAGAATTGAAGAAGTTCAAAGATATAGAAATAGGAAAGAAAGAGCTCAGAGCATCTTTATTGGCAACCGGAAGAATTTTATACGTAAATGAACCCATACCTTATAACTGGGCCCTCCTACAACTGATAAACACCCTCAGCAAAGAAGCAGGTTGCAAAATTTAAAAAAAAACGACAAATGAACTGAAAAAGGTATTAGCAGAACAACAAAGTCCATCATATTCATTGAAATATTTTGTTTTATCAAGTGTTTTGGATTTTTGTTTTGTTTAGTTTTATTGGATGTTTCCTTTGTTTACATTTCAAATGTTATCCACTTTCCTGGTTTCCGCTCTGAAAAAACTCCCTATCGCATTCCCCTCCCCCTGCTTCTATGTGGGTGCTCCGCCCAACCACCCACTCCCTCCTGCCTCCCTACCCTGGCAACCCCCTACTCTGGGGTGTCCAGCCTTCACAGGACCAACGGGCTCTCCTCCCATCGATGTCCCAAAAGGCCATCCTCTGCTACATATGCAACTGGAGCCACAGGTCCCTCCATGTGTACTGTTTGGCTGGTGGTTTAGTCCCTGGGAACTCTTGGGAGGTCTGCTTGTTTGATATTCTTGTTCTTCTTATGGGGTTGCAAGCCTTCTTGTCTTTTACTCATCTATTATTACTTCTGATTTTGTACCTTTTTGGGTTGCGTTTGTATGTGTGTGCATTGTGCTTTTCCTTTGTTTTTGGTTATTTTTTTCTCTTGTTTGCTTTGTTTTATCCTTTTTATATTGGTCTCTTCTTTTCAGGGACAGAGAGAAAGCATAAAGTTGGATTGGTGGAGAGGTGGAGACAAACTGGGAGAAAAAAAAGGGAAAAAAAACAATATTAAGAATATACTCTATGGAAAATGTATTTCCAGTTAAAAGAAATAAACACATATCTGTACATTGACTGCAAATGAAGAAGCTAATAACTCTTGATAACAAGAACAAAACTTTTCTCACGCATGTCTCTGGATTTCCTTTCTTTTGCTACAATATACAGTTGTAGATGAGGAAGAGAAAATTCTTACCAAGAAAATGGTTTCAGGAAATTCACCAGCAGTTTAACTGACAGAAGCTTCAAGTTAATGACATTAAACAGTAACACATTTAGTGTGTACTGTGTGCAGGCACACTGTTACAATTTTTTCTAATAATGTTCTAATAATTTTTCTTTATAACTCAGAGGATCAATCATATACAAATTGTTGGAACTGTGAAAAATGGTAAGCTGCCTGACTGGCTTATGCGAGAAAGGTCATTTTTTCATTATTCCCTATGAAAGTGCTCAGTGTACTTTGCATACGAAATAACTCTGAATTGAAAAAATGTATTAATTCCATAGCAACAGGGTCAAAATGTGACGAGAATAGAGATTGAAGCTCACTACTATTTTTTTTTCATGAAATCATACACATTGAGTCACTGTAGTTTAAAAGCTGGATTTTTACTTACTCAAATGTGTAAGATATTTTTACTGAAAAATATAAATGAACAAAATATTTCAGTGGATATAAAGGGAGTCAGGGTTAGAGAGACATTTCAGTAACTGAGGGTGCTTGCTGTCATCACTGGTGACCTGAATTTGAAACCCAAGTCTAACAAGGTAGAAAGAAAGAAGTAACTCCTGCAAGATGTCCGCTGACCTCCTTGTGTGTCCCGGTACATGCCTATCCACTTGCATGACCGCCAAGTCAATGTAATAAAAACTAAGATAAAATATAAGAGGCATAACTGTGTTCTATGAACATTTTTTTTACAAATTTGCCAGCTAACAAAACATAAGTTACTACTTCTAATAGTTATAAGCAGTTCTTTCTCTTTTTCTTTTATTCTTGTGTATGTCTTATCCAAAACAGCTAATCTTGGTAGATTCAGCTGTTACATTGAGAAAGTGATTATTCTAAACTAAAATGTAAAAAATAACTCTGTTCAAAATGTTAAATTTAACAGAAAACCAAAACTCAATAATCCAATTAATAACTTAATAAGGATTGTAAATATAATTAACAATTATAATAATAATAGAATTACATTGTAAAATAAAACTTGTTTCAGTTAACTTTATCTCTCAGTTTACTTTTAAAATGTTATCTCTAAAAATTTATACAATTTCGTACTTACGTTTTACTTACAGTGTATAAATTGCCTAAGTTGCCTGCATTACATTGTGTATCTAAGCTATTAGACCATGTAGCTTTCATATTCTATTTTTAATAATCAAATTATATTCCTGTTTGCTTAATCATGGCAGAATTATTTATTAATGACTTTAGATATTCTGTCTACTTCTAATAACATTTTCTAGTTCTAAGTAATTCCACAATGAATAGCTTAATGTTTAGAACTTCCTATTTCTATTGAATTATTTAATAAGAATGGATGGGGTAGATGTATCAAATATGTATCTTATAAGTCCTGCTAGGCATAAGATTATTACATCCAATGAAAAGTTTATATACATTTACAATGCCAACACAGTAAGTTAGCACAGTAGGCTTACCAAAGCCCGTACATAAATTAGCAGAAAGATTGAAATTATTGCTGCTATCATTGCTGTAAAGTGATTTCTTTCAAGGTGACTTTTAGTCATATATTTAATTTCCATAGATTTTATATCTAAATAAAATATCAATTTATGTATTCATTTTGTTTTTCTGAAATAAGGTCTTTGCTGTCCTGCACCTTGCTTTATAGACTTTGCTTCTTTGCTGTCCTGCACCTTGCTATATAGACCATGCTGGGATTAAAGATAAATATCTTATTTATTGAGACACTCTCTTAAAATGCTATCATTTTATCCTTCATCCTACATGATTGAATGATTATATTTCCTCTAAGTCTGTGGTTGATGTATTTATCTTCGTTAAAGGGGTAAGATTGTGAGTAAAACTGCCAAATATAGCAAGCTGCTCACTATCAGGCCATTACCACACATTTAACTTTCATCTTAATAAAAATATGATATAGGTATTATTGTTATTACAATCAAATAACTGAAACTAAAACTACTCTAAAGTTAGCTTGGATTAAAAAAACCAGTTGATCCATATTTATTTCCAAAGCATGTATTTTTGTACAATATAAATGCCTGGGTAATAAGAAGGGTTTTATCTATTGTAATTAATTTAAGTATTTTTCATAGTTTCTGTTGTCATTCAAACAGGTACTTCCTTGTTTAAAAATAATATATTTTGTGAGCTTCTGATGGAAGACACGGTCTCAAAATGATGAAAGAAAAACAAATATTTTGAGAAATACTTCTTTTATTGTAACATGCTTTTGAAATTTGTTAATATGGAAGATGTATGGAAGAAAATTATTTAAAGTCAGAAAAATTACTTCAATTTGGAATTGTTTTAAAAATTGAAGTGAAATTTGAAGACAAATGTAGACAAAGTTCTACGACCTAAGCATCTGTCGAAGTTTGCTGCCTTTAGTTAGCAAATACGTAATTGTGAAGGATCTACATGCTCAGTAGTAGGCTAAATAACACTGCATGAAGAAGTAAAAAGTATACAGACACATGCACAATAGTGTGCCATCTAATGCTGTAGAGAAGCAATTTATTTAATAATCAGATAGAGAAATAGAAGGGTTTTTGAAGCAGAAAAAATATCATAAAAATACAGATGTAAAGTCATAGAAATATTTGTAATAAATATTAAAATGATTTAATTATTTATGTGTTTATTTATGTATGTATTTATTTATATATGTATGTATGTATTTTTAAATTGCTAAACATTTCCATTGACTTATGTAATGAGTTTTAATCGTTTTCAACTCCTTACCCATGCGCTGGCAAGACATGCATGAAAAGTTCAGGGCTTTTCAAGGAACTATTTATTCACTTGTTAGCTGAGAGAGGTACATCAAACTCTAGTCTATTTGTTGCCTATTGAATTCCTCCTGTGTTCCTAACGTCTTATGCTTCCCTATATACTAAAATCTTATCCTTAACAAAGCAAACCACACCAAAAAAGTACTTTAATCTGAAGCTAGATAAATGATTGTATCAGATGCTAAGTCCAAGTATACCAAACCCAGAGTCTGAATTCATACTCTTTCTGTGGTTGTTAGGAAAACTTTCAGATAGTGTCATGCATTTCAGGGACAAAGAGAAGATACTTTGAGAAGACACTCTGTGACTGAAAGTGGAAGAAAGTGGAAGAAGTCTTTAAGTTTTTCCACATGCAGCTCTCTACTACTACCAGTGATGACTGCTTCTTCCAACACCGTCATACTGGAAGATTGACTTTTTTTTTTCCAGAGAGAAAGTAATATTTTGACAGTTTGAACCAATGCTTTGAAGAAACTATCCCCAAAGCAATCAGGTATATATTTCAGATGCTACCTTCTTGAAACATAAACATGTAAAAGGAATAAGCTGCTACTATTGGGGGTTTTAATTCAGATTTCAAAGTTTTTCTTAGTGAAAGAAGAAATAGAGAACAGGATAGAAAAACTCAACAGCTTTGGATTAGTTAACTAGCAAAGGAGCGGTGAGTAGGAAGGGATTGCCAACGCCATCCAGGTATTTCAAGGTTGATACACCATCTGTAGCTCTACTAACATCCACTTGTAACTTGTCTCTGTCTTCCAAACTTTGCCTTAAGTTAGGGAGCTTTAACACCTCTCTGGCTCTTATCACAGGAAGAGAGAGTACATTTTGTTATCAGATGCATAGTTAAGGTCAGAGACTTTTTTCTACAAAAGGAAGATTATAGGAATCAGTGCCCAAGGTTCAGAAAGAAAAATGGTGGTATTTGAAAGTGCTTTGTCATAATTAAGGGTTAGGGCATATAATTAATTTAAAGGTAAGTAGGAAAGAGCAGAAGCAAATTGACATTTGATAATGTTCAAGAGACACAGACAAAATAAAATTGAAGAGACCAGTTCTTTAATATGTGTTTAACATTCAGTGATATGACATAAGCAAACATCTGTATTCCTAAAGCTAATTCTATAATAAATTTCTATAGCGATCACAAAATTACAAGTATTCACTTTGTATGCACCTGTATGATGAGACATGGTGGTTTGCTAAGTCATCCTTTTAGACTAAGAATGTCTAAAATTTAAGTTTCTGAGTTTAAACTACTTAGCTGTCACTGAAAGTTTAATCATTGAAGGTTAGGTTTCATTTAGATGCTGCCAATAATGAAATAAAAATCAAAATAATTTGATGACCAGTATGTTACTTCATAATACTCTGGTTCAAAACAAGCAATAAAATATATTATTGCAGGAAGCACTTTCATAATTGCCATCGCAGTATTTCCATATACAGATTTTCCCTTAAAGATAACAACATGGGCAGGCTGTAGAAATTATTCCGGTTTAAAACAGCAGAACCATCAGGGATATCAGTGTTGCACGCAACAGGTCTACAGCTGTGTGATGACTCCAACATTTCATGGAATTTTGAAAGCTTTACATTTTGTCGTATGTACATATTTAAAACATTTTGTATGTACACGAGGGGCACGTGTGAGCAAATGATTGTTTAACATTCAGTGATATGACATAAGCAAACATCTGTATTCCTAAAGCTAATTCTATAATAAATTTCTATAGCGATCTATAGTGTGAGGTAGGAGTTCAGGGGGCAACCATGAAAGTCATGAATCAGGTTTCTCAAGAAGTATTTATGATTTTTGTTTTGTTTTGTTTTACCAGACACAGAGTCACATGATCTGCCACTGGCCAAGAACTGGCCAGGTAAGAGTCCTTGGGGCCCAAGGAATCCACCCATTCTAACTTTCCAGCACTGAGATTAGAGGCCAAATTTGCATATGTGGTTTCTGGAGATAAAACTCAGGTTCCTGTGTTTGCATACCAAACATTTTACAGACTGATCCAACTTAGTTTCTAAAACATTTTAATATCTTCTAGGTTGATAAGGGAAAAAAATACCAGTCTTGCCTTCACTATTACTCTGAAAATAAGTGCATTGCTTATAGGAAAACTACATTAAATACCTACTGTGAACTATTATCAAATCTTGGATATCCAATTGAGGTAGCACTATCCATCAACACTATATGTATCATTCTCAAGACTCATTTAATTCTTTCAAATTATAAATGTGAAGCCTCTGTGCTGTTCAATGAAGTTCTCTCCTGGTCTAATTTCATCTTGGCAGCAGAGTTTCTCCTTATTGTTCTGAAAGAAAATCCATCATCGTGAAGTCTAAAGTCATTCTTCTATTTCTTCTAACCAATAGAGGAAGAGACAATTCTGGCTCAAGATGTGGCACCTATTCACAAACGTTTTCACCTGGGGCCTCCTCAAATATGTAACTGTCCTCATTATTTCACTTAACGGTTTCATGGGCGACAAGGAAAGCTATGAGTAGAGGACATAATTTCTGAATGCCTAAGTAATCTGCGAAAACAGGAAAAATTCAGGGTAGAAAGAAAAGTCTGTTGCAACAGACAACAATATGGAATATCAGTAATCTCTATGACTCTCCCAAACATTGTGAATTTAACTGAATAGACTCCATGACTGAGGATTTTTACCTCATCTCAACAAAAGTTATTATAAACATGTATGTGAGTAAATTCTATGAATTTCTCCATCTTATCTCTGAAGCATATAACACACTTACATCTTACCTCAAGAAATATTTGTAAGTAAAAATAAGTTTATGTTCTCAACTTTTATTAGTATATCAATGTATAATTTCATCAACAGTATTATATCAATAATCTTAAATAATCAAAATTGATTTGAAGTACTGCACAAATGCTAATCCATATCGTTGAACATCCAACATACTCTGGGCAGTAGTATTCTAAACTTTTGGAAGTAACTTTAAAGTAATCTCCACACAGTGATATAGGTTTATCTATCAAAATGAGAAGTAAAAGAAATTGACCAAGGTTAAATAGTTGAAGGTAGAAGTAAGCTTGGGAAAGAGTCATAGTAACAAAAATAATGAGGGCTCAGTCAAAGGAAGTTCAGACCTATAAAGCATTCTTTTCCATGTCAGAAGTTATATCTACTGTGGAATCTATGTACATGATATTCAAACTCTGCAGGTAGAGTATAATTTGGTTCTCCTGTCCATAAGAATAGAAAGAAGTTAACATGTAGAAGTCATATATATTACAGATTTACGTTTCTTTTTATAAAATGATAAAAATACCACATTTCAATCTGTAAGACAAAGAATACAAGACTAAGATTTTATCTGTCAACTAAGAATGAAGCTAGTGAAATGCTAGTGTTAGTTTTATAGCTTTTATACCAGGATCAGAATATTTCATATTAATTTAGCTCTCTAAGTTATGAATGACTACTTAGCTACACTCAAGAAACAAGGTCTGCCTCGGATACACTTATATTATCTATTAAAATCATTCTTACCAACCAGAGCTTCCAGGGACTAAAGACTATACTTCCACTCCCAAAGACTATACATGGACTGACCCATGGCTCCAACTGCATATGTAGCAGAGAATAGCCTTGTTAGGGCACTAGTGGAAGGGGAAGCCCTTGGTACTGCCAAGGTTGGAACCCAAGTGCAGGGGAATGTCGGGAGGGGGGAGCAGTAAGGAAGTGGATAGGGGGAATACTCGTATGGGGGAGGGAGTGGGGATGGGGACTTATGGACAGGAAACCGGGAAAGGAAACATTTCAAATGTAAAAAAAGAAATATATCTAATAAAAAAGTCATTCTTATGAATCCAACATGCTTTTTTCTTTCCAGAATTCTATGACTTGGCTATTGCAAAAAGCAAGACTAAATAAGTATTTATGTGATCCTCTTAGTATTGCAGAAAGAAAGAATGGAAGAATGCCAGAAATGGTATCATGCTAGCTAATCTTGATTGACACTTGACACTTTTCAAGCTGTCTACATTTGATTTTTAAGGCTTCATATGTAATCATCAGATTGTGTTCACAGTAGATCGGTCAAGGAAAAGATACTATCCAAGCACTCATAGAGGTAGGCCAATTTCTCATAGCATCACCTCTGAATTATATCTTATTAATTGAAATTTCAAAAACTTTAAATGAATGCTTCGGGTAACTATTTGCACCTACAGCACACATATTTGTCTTTTGGTTACTGTATATTTTTTAAATTCAGTTTGGTAAAGCATCCCCAACATAGTCTTAGGGAAATAGCAAGGGTGCCCTCTGCTCTGAGTCCAGAAGGTGACACTGTGTAGAGAGTGTCAACCAAGCACAACTTCCTCCTACCAGCTGACAGCATTCTGAGACAAATCACTTACAGAGTCTCCCCACAAATATTGGCAAACCCATCTCCTTGTTCAACTGTATATAATAGGGCTGCTTCATTTTTATCTATATACAAAAAAATCCCTAGTATTCGGGCTGTTAGTGGGTCTCCATCATAGTGCACGCTCTACACAATCCCTGTGTTTCTAAAGTAGGTGTGCCTGTTATTTCTTCTTTCAGTCATCCCAGAAAGGTCATTCATAAAGCTATACAGGCCACTGCATGACATTCTGTTCTGAGTATCTACACATCTATAGTCTCAGGGCAAACATAGAATAAATATCAGCAAATCCAAGTTGGGTAGGATTACAAGCACACGGTCAATCTCAGCGTCCTATGGGAAAGTTTGATTGATGAAAGCACATCACTAAAATTTCAGAAGAAAATACCGTAGTTAACAACCTTAACCTTTATAGAATAAAATGACTGGGAAACAAAGCTACTTGAGATAGAAAAGCCCCTGGTGCCATTAAATATGCTTGTGAATGTCAAGGATATGGGATTTTGAAAGCTAAACTTGCTAATCACAAAATCGGTGCTCTTAATTTTCCAAAAAGGCATACACACAAGGAACCTGTAATTAATTTATAAAGGCAGTAAATGATAGATAAACTTTTTTGTGACTCAGGACCCTGTTCCTCTTCTCTTTATTCTATTCCAAATCAAGACTTGCAAGTCTCTGACAATCAGTAGTTAATAAATGTTTCATTGTATAATTACACAAATGAGTATAGCTAGAAGCATTCTTAAACTGAGTACAAGAAATTGAAAGTGCAGCTCAGTCCATTCATCATTGCGGGGATGATTACCTGCCTACAGTCCTGAGGCACGCTCTGTGGAAGACAGTGAAAGATGAACACTGGACTTCCAACAGCACAGCAGCCAGAGTTGAGGGCAGACACTTGCATTATGGAGGACAGACGCCTGCAATGGAGAGAAGTAAAGGATTTGTATTTTAGTGGTTAAGAAAGCAACCCTTGGAGATGCATGATTGCTGCTATAGCTGCATTATATTGGTCTAGCCAATTTTTCATGAAGATATAGAAGATTTTTCTATATGCCCCTCCAGTGAAAAACGTGTAGCCTTGGCTACTCAAAGCTTTATTGACCAAAGCAATTAAAGAACTCAATGATCTTTTCAGACTTACCTTCCATGCCTTTACTACCAGCCACATCCACTGACTTCCTATGTAATGCCCAAATTTAAGCCATAAGCCCTACCTGCTTATGAAGCAGGTACCTTGCTACAATGCTGGAAATTGTAGTTCTTGAGAAATAATAAAGACACATGTGAAAGTATGGTAGCCTATAGGTTTGTTCTTATACACCCCATTCACCATGTGTCTTTAGGTGAGTCTTAGCTGAGAAATTCCAGGTAAGCATTCTGACCAAAGTACATCTCTTGATCATTTAATATTTAATTAAGCTTAATTTAAATTTGCCAAAAAATATGGACTTGGCTTTTCTTTGGCAAATTTCAGGGTTAATAATTGTTGTGTAACTCTTTTCTTCCAGTTAAAGCTATCCCTTCTGGTGAGAGTAGCAGAAGGCTCTTATGACTCAGGAGGTAATGCTATTTATGAAGCTCAGGAAGATTCTCTAATTTGCAAGATTTACAAGGGCCCTCCTCAAGGTTTGCATCAGTAATAATTCCTAAGAAGAAGAATTTTTGGCCTGCCAAGATATCCTTAGTTTGTCCACAGCATCCTAGGCATTTGAGCGTCATGGGGGTATCAATGATGTTAGGCTTCTCAATGATGTAGTTATATTGAGTCACCTCATGTTCCTGTATGTAATCATAGTGAGCTAAGAGTGAGTGGAATCATTTCCTTATTTATTGTTGGTGCTCTTGGAAGTGAATAGATAGTTGTTCCCACCTCCCAAGGAAAAGTCATTCGATGGTGTCTAAGGCTCAAGTAGCAATGTGATATCATTTTGATGTTGACTCAAGCTGTGCCAATTCTGAGAGTTCCATTTAAGCCCCAGGGCTCCTTCAGAAAATTCCTGAGACTTCCCTTGCCTCAGTGAAGCTGGATCCCTCCTTCTGCCTAAACTGGTTTCTATTGTCCTACATAAACGACAATTTCAAAGCCAGTCGTAATAACAAGGTGTTCATAAATTTATCTCAGATTTTATTTAATGCAAAACTATAACATACCATACCCAAGAGAACACCAGCTATTTTTTTCATTTCATGAATGGAAATGAGAACACTAATCTCAAACTTAGTGATGCAATCTTGTTAATAATTCTAAATAAATTATATTGTTCTGAGATTATGTTTTGTTCATTGTGTTAGTGAGACATGCAACAATGTACTTAGCAAAATTATGCTAATAAAAAGGAGACTGATATCATAGAAGAAAATTATTTCATGCTGTTTTAGCATAGATGACTTCTTGGCATAATAGTAAAAGTCAATTAGTTTAATGATAATTATTTCTAAAATTACTATTAGCTATTTTTTTCATTATCTTGGTACATGTAACAAAAATTTGGTCAGTAATACAGTATACTGATTTATAAGCAACTGTTTATCTATATATATATTTATTTATTTTTCTTTGTTAAAATGTTTTTCCTAATCACATAAATAGTAATAAAGTAATTTGTGATTAACTAAAACTGATTCCATAGCCAATTTACAATTATAAGTAGATTAAGATAAAATTGCTTATTTAAAATAATTTCTTGGTGGTTATAGAGACACATGCATTTCTCAGCACTTAGACTTAAAGTCAGGGTTATAAAGTATTCAACGTTATCTTCAGCAGCTTTATGAAATGAAGACCAATATAGGCTACAGAAGGTACTGTCCCAAAATACCCTCCAATGGCTATTATTGTTATCACTATTATGAACATATAAAATATACACTTAAAGGTATTTTATGAGTGGATTTAAGACATTGAATCTTGTCCCTAACCTGTTGTCAATACTATCTTTGTCAGACACTAAAAAAGAATACTCATAGAATATCTTTTATTTTATTTTGTTTTTTCTTGGATATTTTTATGTATTTACATTTCAAATGTTATCCCCTTTAACCTCTCTCCCATACCTCTCCCCCTCCCCCTGCTTTTATGAAGATGCTCTCACTCCCACCCACACACTGGCCTTACCCTTATATGCTCATAGAATATTTTGATTTTACTGTTGAAAAACTTCTGAACCAAAGTAATTGATTCGATTATTTTTTATTTTATTTTTTAAGATATTTAATATATTTATATTTCTAATTTTTGCCTTTCCCCTCTCTCCCACACCCCACCCCGTTTCTATGAGGAGACGCCCACTCCCACCCACCCACTACCACCTTAAGCCCTGACATTACTCTATATTGGGGAAATGAGCCTTAACAGAAGGACTTTTCCTCCTATTGATGTCCCAAAAGGCCATCCTCTGATACATATGCGGCTGGAGTCATGGGTCTCTCCAAATATATTTGTTGCTTGGTGGTTTAGTCCCTGGGAGCTTTGGTGGGGTCTAGTTGGTTGATATTGTTGTTCTTCCTATGGGGTTGCAAACCCCTTCAGCTCCTTCAGTCTTTTCTCTAACTCCTCTATTGGGGTCCCCCTGCTCTGTCCAATGGTTGGCTGCAAGCATCTTCATCTGTATCAGTAGGGCTCTGGCAGAGCCTCTCAGGAGACATGAATATTCATTTCCCAAATTGGTTTTATCCTCCACTCAAACAAGGCCAAACACTCAATCTTATGATGAACATGAATTGTGATTTTCATTTTTAAGTTGCCTTCTCCTCCTCCAACATTTGAAAGCATGTCACATGTCAAAAGGAATTCCCTGTCTTATGATTCTATTATCGAAGCTCCCACAATTTCCTGGGTATGGGGCAAATAAACCTGTTTCTTAATCAGGCTCAGTGACTTGAAACAAAAAGAGAAAGTAGAGAGAACTGTATTTGGTAGAAGAATTCAGGTGAACATGCTAAATACCATCAAAGAAAAAAATCATGCAAACTTTTTAAGTCTCGATTTTTGTATTCTCTGCCAGCTATTTTATTATAAACCTTATTAACTTTCTCAAAGAGCTTGTTTACCCGAAAGAAGATGAACTTGCTCTTTAGATCTCAAATTAATTTCCACTTGCAAATAAAATCCATTGTTTCACATTTTAGTTCTTGCAAATAAAGTGCAGAATATTTTCAAAATATTTGCGGAATACATACAAAATATATATTTAAAGTACTTAATGAGTTGATTTTAGACATTGTTTCTTACCCATGAACTCTTGTCAATACTATTATCATCAGGCACTAGAAGAGGATGACAATAGAATATCTTGATTTTATTTTTGACAAAACTCTGAACCAATGTAATTGGTTTCATTCTTATTTTTGTTTATCACTACAAAACTTATCTTATAAAAATATTGGAATTTTACTTTGTAAATTTTACCACTGGCCAACTTTTCAATCATGAAAATTTATCATTTGTCTCTCATGTGCCTGAGTTAACTTTAACTATCAACTTGACACAAAATGGATTTACCATGAAGGGAGACTCAACTAAGGATTGATCAGCTCAGACTGGCCTACGGGCATGTCTGTAGAATATTGTCTATTAACATATAGAGGAAGTATTTGACTACAATCCTTGGCAGGTGTTTCTGTGATATAGAAAACAGCTAATTGAGGCAGGCATGATGCAGGCATGAGACAGGCATGATGCAGGCATGAGACAGCATGAGGCAGGCATTGAATCCCAGCATTTGTCTGGCAGAAATGGGTGGACATTTGTGAGTCTGATGTCAGCCAGCTAGCTTATATTCACAAATTTCAGGCCAATAAGAACTATATAATGAGGTCATGTGTCTAAAATAAAAATAAAATCTACAACTAAAGATTAGCTGAGCATAAAAACACTTCCCCAAGATGGTTTCTGAGTCAAGTTCCTGTTTGATTTTTGTTTGAATTTCAGTCCTAACATTCCTCAATGACTTGGCCATATAAGCCAAACAAATACTTTCCTCCTTTAAGTTGCTCTGGGCAGTTATTTTTATCTCTTTAACAAAAAGGAGGCTATAATAATACCAAAAAATATTTTTCCATTTTTATTGGTTATTTTATCTATTTACATTTCAAATATTATCCCCCCTTCCCAGTTTCCCCTCCACAACCCCCCTATACCCTCTCCTCTCTCCATGTCTCTATGAGGGTGCTCCTCCACCTGCCCACCCATTCCACCTCAGTGCCCTAGCATTCCCCTACCCTGGGTCATCAAGCCTCCATAGGACTAAGGTCTCCCCCTCCCAGTGATTCTCAATAAGGTAGTCCTCTGTCACAAACCCAGCTGGGACCATGGGTCCCCCATGTGTACTCTTGGAATGATAGTTAATTTCTGAGAGCTTTGGGGAATCTGTTTGATTGATATCACTATTCTTCATATGTGGTTGCAAGCCTTTTCAGCTCCTACAGTCCTTGTCCTAACTTTTCCATTAGGGTCCCTAAATATTCTTTCCTTGCTCATTTCATTGTTAGATTATCTGTGGGATCAACCTCTGGCCTTTATTTACTCTACTCATTAAACTCCTCTGGTATTTCCGGAATCTTACAAATAAAACAAAATCCTGGTTATTTCTGTATATTTGTCCTTTTATTGACTCAATTCTAATTGATAGTTGTATATTTATGGTGCAAAACTATGTTCACCTCTGACATATTTTAGTCTTTGTCATTTAATTTAAAAAAAACCTTCCCAATAGTAGTATTGAGTTTCTCACTATATTTCTAAATTACCCATACCAGCATCTAAATCCCCTCCCCCGCTTTCTTGTTTTTATAATATCTAGTCTTCCAAAATATGGCATCAACGTAGAACATCTTCCTGAAGGACATCCTGGATGAGGAGGACATAACCATTTTGGAAAATGAGATAGTCAAACATTTTTCTAGAGAATTAAATTGTAGGAGGACTCTTTTGTGTCCTTTAAGGAACCTTTCCTCCTACTTGGTTGCCCAGTCCATTCTCAATATGAAAGGAGGTACCTTGTCTAACTGCAATTTGTTAAGCCATGGATGATGAATATTCATGGGAAGCCTGTCTTTTTCTGAAAAGAAACCAGGAGGAGTGGATGGGGAAGTGTGGAGAAAGGAGGTGGGGGCAGGGACTGGGGAGAGAGGAGGGAGGGAAAATTGTGGTTAGGATGTAAGAAAGGAAAAAAGAAAGTAAGTATGAAAGGAAGGAAAAGGAAGAAAGAAGAAAGTCAGGAAGGAAATAAATGTATTTATATAAAAAGAATTGAATTACAAAGTAGTGGACTAATAAGGATTGTCTGTTCAATTAAAAGGGCACATTTTTTCCTAATTTAAACATCAAACATTATCATATATACATATATACTATACATATATACATATATACACATATATATATACATATACATATATATGTATATATATAGTGAGACATCCAAGCAGGTTTATGTTAAGAAAATGACAATGCTGTGGATATCCCATAAGATTTAGATAAACATGAATGGAACTAGAAATCTGTGAGCTATGAGTTAATACAACATGACTGACTCAAGGTATCTGATGACCCAAAATTAAAAATTACATGGAATTTATTATGTAACGGTATTTGGCAATCTGATACCTTTGGGTTTTACAGAAATATGGCCTTGAGTTCAGAGGTCTGACCCATCGTCCGACCTTTGCTAGTCAGTGTGTCTGTCTGTAAGCCCGTATGCTTACTATCATGCTGTCTGTATGCTGATCACCTGTGTGTGGTTGTGCTCTGGCTCTGTGCCTACTCGTCTCCTAGTAGCTACTTGCCTAACTGCCTTGGCCCACAATGAATGTCCTATCTGCCTGTGAATCCTAGGAATTTTTTTCCAACCTCATTTATTTTGCCACCAGAGCATGCAATTTTATTTTTATGTGTCAGTCAAAAATAAATTTAATTTGTAAGTAATCTGCATTAATCAAAATTGCAAGATAATCAAAAATCAAGATATAATGGTAGAACACTTTAACATTCGGCACTAGTACAATCTTATAGTCAAACTGGAAAAATGGTACCATCTGAATTTGCAGAATTTGCGTGTGCTTAAAATACTCTTCTACTTTATGAGACTTAAGTAGAATAATGCTGTATCAAAAAACATGTTCCTTTATAGTTATTAACATATCTAATGTGTACATATTCCTTGCATGTCAACTACTCAGAGTCTTCTGTAACATTTATAACATGTAACTTGCTTACACATTACACATGCAAAGTATAAGCATACAGTTGAACTGAAGGATAGGTTTCTTTATTTTACCCTTGTAAGAACATTAAGAAATATTATCATATGTAGTTTGTGCTATTTTGTAGGTGAACTATGTTATATAAAAATGCTAATTCTCTGCATCTGTTACTAACATTCAAAATTCAATATATGGACAGGAAAAAATAAAATTATGAGTGCAGAATTGCCTTTATAAATGTTTAGTAGAGACCTGAAGCCAACGGTGAGACATGTGGGAGTGTTTGTCAGCTGATAAGAAATGTAAACACTAAACAATAGTTAATATGAGAGTAGAGGGCCTAGGACTGGCTGGGAAAGAAGACATTGCAAGCATGTTTAGTAATACTGGAATAAAGATAAATTGCCTTTACCATCAATAGAATAATTATAGCATCAAACCTCAAAAGATATGTCATAAAATACATTTTGGAAGATATTTTCTTTTGAAAAGAGCGTAGATGATTCACAGTCATAAAGACATGTATAAATTACATTTATAATCAACTACTTAACTAAGGCAAGTTAGACGGTTATTCATTTTAGGTGTCTATCAAAATGATGAGTGCAATTAGAGAGTGCTGTGCAAGTGGGTTACATTTCTCATTGCAATAACACAAGTTCTAAGTCTTTCCAGCATCTAAGACTGTATTAAATATGCATCCATTATTAGCAAATTTAAAATCGACCTCTCACATGACCTAGAATAATTAAGCGTGGAAGCCTAAAACAAATCAGGAAGAATAATGAATAAGAATTTATAAATACTACCTTGCCTTTCCTTTTTGTGTAGTGGGCTCAAATAAATATGTGCTCACTAATGAATACAAATAACATTCTTCTCATGACGCAGAGCTCTCAGTCTCTGAGCAGCAGTTGAGGCCTGATTTCAAGGATGTTGAGTTCAAAACTGAGCTTTTATGTTTTACAAAATAATATAATTCAACAAAATTTTAAGTAGAGCTTCAACTGAAATTAGCTATTCAAACTTTGCTACAACTTGTGTCTTCTTTGTGTCTTAATGGGAGACACCTGTATTGTTACAGAAAAAGTAACAGAATACTAGCAAAAGAGCTGAAGTAGTAGTGTCTAGGACCATATGGATTAACCAATTCCACACAAGCTGAAAATAGAAAGCTCACCAGAATTCTCTAAACTGTGGCTTTCCTTTTTATCACAGGAAATCTTCTTTATGTGGTTCCATTATTCATTTACAGCTTCTTCTAGGCATGGGTGAGTTCCAAACCTCAGAATCTTTTATATATTTGTATCTCTCAGGTGTATCTCTCTGTATTCTTTGATGTTTCCAGTGACTGAATATCAGGTGCACAATTTGCCCTTAAAAGACAGAAGGCCTGATACTGAAAAAGTAACTGTAGTGGATGTTACCAATGATGAAATTGTTTTAATTTTTCTATACAATCTCTCATGATGTTTATAATTTTTTTTAGAAAAATAGGTTTCACTAAGACATTACTGTCTTTCAATCAATAAAGTATTTTGTTGTTGTTTTAAAGACTATTTCATGATTAACTGTAGAACTGGGGTTGGGGTGGGAGGGCTCATGGTCAGGAATTGGTGATGGGAGACCTGTGCCTTGTATTCCAGATAGCTGAAAATAAGCTTAAGCAGCACCAGCAGTCAGCAAGGCATAAGAGGAACTAAAGCTCAGCGGTCCTGGAACCTCCTGGGTCTCCAACTGCTTAGTAAAACCTGCTCACCTGTGAATCAGAGCTTAGAGCTTTGGACCTTAAAGACTGAGGAGACTTGTAACAACGGATCCAGATTCTGACCTGCACTTACACCAGTCAAGGAACAGCACATTGCAAGTGTGTGCTGCCCACAGTTCTGCCTGCCTCTTACACAGGTGAGACACCCCACCACTGACTTCCTAGTTCCCCCATCTGCTGGAACACCAGCAAGCCTAGCAACCATGGCCTGCCCTGTCAGAGCTCCAGCTTCCTACTTGTCCTCACCCATACTTGCAGCAGTCTCAGATCAGCCAACCGTGACCCAGCACACAGCTTTCCCTGCTGCCCAGGAGTCCTGCTCCAACTAGAGACACACAACTCCACATGTTAAAAGGCTAGTTTAAGAATATAACTAATAGGGGTTGGGGATTTAGCTCAGTGGTAGAGCGCTTGCCTGGGAAGCGCAAGGCCCTGGGTTCGGTCCCCAGCTCCAAAAAAAAAAAAAAAAAAAAAAAAAGAATATAACTAATAGAAGCAAATACAAAATGGCCCTGTGAGCTCAGCTTTCCTACTACAGCAAGTCCTAGATATCCTACCATAACTCAAGAGCAAGACTGTGACCTTAAATTACATCCGATTAAGATGATAGAAGCATTCAAAGAGGATATAAATAATCCCATTAAAGAAATACTGGAAAACCCAATCAAGAGGTCGAAGCTCTTAAAGAGAAAAATAAATCCCTTAAGCAAATAAAAAAATGCAAGAAATGGGAAGATTCTTCTCAAGATGAGTAGACAGAAGGAAATCGTCAAACTCAGGGCTGAATCAATTAATTAGAAACAAAGAGAACAATACAAAAAAATCAAGAAAATCAAGAGCTGATTCTTTGAGAAAATCAACAAGACAGACAAATCCTTAGCTAAAATAATTAAAAAGACACAGAGAGAGTATCCAAATTAACAAAATCAAAAATGAAAAAGGAGACATAAAAACAGACTGAAGAAATTCACTAATAAATTGGTCTTAATTTAAAATTCTATACTCCACAGAACTGGATAATCTAAGATATGGGTTAATTTCTAGATATATACCACATACAAAAGTTAAATCAAGACTAGATAAACTAAATAGAACAATAACCCCTAATAAAATTGGAACTGTCATTGAAAACATACTAATCAAAAAAAATCACAGGGCCAGATGGTTTGAGTGCATAATTCAACTAGATTTTTAAAAAAGCATCAATACCAATACTTCTCAAACTATTCCACAAAATAGAAGCAGAAAGAATGCTACCTCATTTCATGACACAAAGTTATTCTGATACCTAAACTACACAAAGATTCAACAAAGAAAGGAAACTTTAGGCCAATTTATTTATGAACATCAATGAAAAATATACTCAAAAAAATTTTGCAAGCCAAATCCAAGAACATCAAAAACATTCAGCATGATTGAATAGGATTCAACCCAGGGATGCAGTTGATGGTTCAATATAAAACAATCCATAATCCTGGTGCTATGCCCAGATGCCCAGAACTGAACTGACCCATCCCACAGCTCCATGCTCTCCAAATCCTGTGAGGGAGAGAGCTGAAAACCCAGAAATTCAGACAATCCTGAGACCTCAGGACAGACTGCCACTTCTGTCCACCTTTGCCCATATTTCTGATTGAAGAGGAAACAGCATAGTGCCTTTGGACACAGTCAGCAGCAGGAACCTGCTTTTCCAGTCTGCGCCCAGAACTGAATTGAACCTGTTAAACAGCTATCTGAACCCAAATCCCTTGGGAGAGATGGTCCCTCAGAAGTGGGGACACTCTGGGGGTTGGGGATTTAGCTCAGCGGTAGAGCGCTTGCCTAGCAACCGCAAGGCCCTGGGTTCGATCCCCAGCTCCGGAAAAAAAAAAAAAAAGAAGTGGGGACACTCCTGAGAAATCAGAGGAGACTACTCTCTGCCCACATTCCTGATCCAAGAGGAAATCACCAAGCTCCATCTGTGAACGCTGGTCACAGGGACCTTGGGGCAGTCAGAGGCAGGTCCTTTCTAGTTCCTGCCTGCAACAAGACCTGAAAGCCAGTCGCCAGGAACATCTACACACCTGAGACCGGAGGTAAGACCAACTTTTCTGTTCCAAGTGACCTGCCTGGTAGACTCAGGACACACAAAAGCAGAAGTCCTCTGGGACAGGGCACTTCCAGATTCTGGCTGTTCCCTGAACTGATCTGATCCCATCCCACAGCTCTCTGCTTCCAAATCCCATGGGGGAGAGAGCTGAATACTCAGAAGTGCATCCTGAGGCTGCAGGGCAGGAGAGACTGCCACTTCTGACCACCTTTGCCCACATCCCTGGCACAAGAAGAAACTGCATAGTGCCTATGTACACAGGAATATAGAAGCAGTTAGCCAGCGGCAGATACCTGCTGTTCCAGGCTGTGACTAGAACTGAACTAAACCAGTCAAAGAGCTGCTTGCATGCAAATCCAGTGCAGGGAGAAAGCTGGATGCTCAAAAGTGCAGACACTCCTGAGAACTCAGAGAAGACTACTCTCTGCCCTACCCAACCCAAGAGGAATCACCTAGTGCCATCTGTGCCCCCTATGCACAGGGACCTAAGAGCAGTCAGAGGCAGGACACTTCCAGTTCCTGCCTGCACTGAGAGCTGAAAGACACACCAGAGAGCAGAAAACTCTGTTCCCAGAAACCACTGAAAGAAAACAGGAAAACACATCTACAGGAGTACTGACACAGAGGCTTACAGGAGGGTTAAGCCACTGTCAGAAACAGCAAGTCAACCTAATACCAGAAAAAACCTGATGGCGAGAGGCAAGCACAGGAACATGAGCAACAGAAACCAGGACTTCTTGGCATCATCAGAGCCCAGTTCTCCAACAAAAGCAAATACTATATATACAAACATACTGGAAAAGCAAGATTTAGATTTAAAATCACATTTTATGATGATTATGGAGGACTTTAAGGACATAAAGAACTCCCTTAAAGAAATGCAGGGGGGTTGGGGATTTAGCTCCGTGGTAGAGCGCTTGCCTAGGAAGCGCAAGGCCCTGGGTTCGGTCCCCAACTCCGAAAAAAAAAAGAAATGCAGGACAACACAAGTAAACAAGTAAAAGAGGAAACACAAAAATCCCTTAAAGAATTATAGGTGGAGGAATAAAAAAAAAACTATCCAGGATTTAAAAATGGAAATAGAAACAATAAAGAAAGCACAAAGGGAGACAACTCCGGAGATAGAAAACCTAGGGAAGATATCAGGAATCACAGATGCAAGCATCACCAAGAGAATGCCAAAGATAGAAACGAGAATCTCAGGGGTAGAAGATATCATAGAAAACATCAACACAACCATCAAAGGTAATGTAAAATGCAAAAAGCTCCTAGCCCAAAATATCCAGGAATTCCAGGATACAATGAAAAGGTCAAACATAAGGATAATAAGTATAGAAGAGAGTGAAGACTCCCAACTTAAAGGGCCAGTAAATATCTCCAACAAATCATAGAAGAAAACTTCCCTAACGTAAAGAAAGAGATGCTCATAAACATACAAGAAGCCTTCAGAACTCCAAATAGATTGGACCAGAAAAGAAATTCCTCCTGTCACATAATAGTCAAAACACCAAATGCACAAAACAAAGAAAGAATAATAAAAGCAGTAAGGGAAAAATGTCAAGTATTATAAAAAGGCAGAAATATCAGAATTACAACAGACTTCTCACCAGAGACTATGAAAGCCAGAAGATCTTGGGCAGATGTCACACAGACCCTAAGAGAACACAAATGCCAGCCCAGGTTACTGTATCCAGCAAAACTTTCAATTAACATAGATGAAGAAACCAAGATATTCTATGGCAAAACTAAATTTACCCAATAACCAGTCCTACAAAGGATAATAGATGGAAAAGTCCAACACAAGGAGGGAAGGTATCCCCTAGAAAAGCAAAAAGTAATCTCCTTGCAACAAAATCAAAAGAAGAAAGACACACAAACATAATTCCACCTCTAAATACAAAAATAATAGGAAGCAACAATCACTATTCCTTAATATCCCTTAACATCAATGAACTCAATTTCCCAATAAAAAGACATAGACTAACAGACTGGATACATAAAATGGAGCCAGCATTTTGCTGTATACAGCGAACACACCTCAGAACAAAGACAGTCACTACGTCAGAGTTCGAGGTTGGAAAACAACTTTCCAAGCAAATGGTCTGAAGAAACAAGCTGGAGTAGTCATACTAATATCGAATAAAATCAACTTTCAACCAAAAGTTATCAAAAAAGATAAGAACAGACACTTCATATTCATCAAAGGAAAAATCCACCAAGATGAACTCTCAATCCTAAATATCTATGCTCCAAATGAAATGGCATGTACATTCATAAAAGAAACCTTACTAAAGCTCAAATTACACATTGCACCTCACACAATAATAGTAGGAGATTTCAACACTCCACTCTCATCAATGGACAGGTCATGGAAACAGAAATTAAACAGAGACTTAGAGAACGTAACAGAAGCTATGAACCAAATGGATTTAACAGATATTTATAGAACATTAAATCCTGAAAACAAAAAGGATATACCTTCTTCTCAGCACTCATGGTAACTTCTTGAAAACTGACCATATAATCGTTCACAAAACAGGCCTCAACAGATACAGGAACATAAAAGTAATCCCATGCATCCTATCAGATCACCACGTACTAAGGCTATTCTTCAATAACAACAATAAGGAAAGAACACACACTTATACATGGAAGTTGAACAACACTCTACTCAATCATAACTTGGTCAAGTAAGAAATAAACAAAGAAATTAAAGCATCCTTAGAATTTAATAAAAATGAAGATACAACATACCCAAACTTACAGGATACAATAAAAGTTGTGCTAAGATGAAAAATCATAGCTCTGAGTGACTCCAAAGGGAAACAGGAGAGAGCATACATAAGCAGCTTGACAGCACACATAAAAACTCTAGAACAAAAAGAAGCAAATACACCCAAGAGGAGTAGAAGGCAGGAAATAATCAAATGCAGGGCTGAAATCAACCAAGTAGAAACAAAAAGGTCTATACAAAGAATCAACAAAACCAGGAGCTAGGTCTTTGAGAAAACAAACAAGATAGATACACCCTTAGCCAGACTAACTAGAGGGCACAGAGAGTTTGTCCAAATTAACAAAATCAGAAATAAAAAGGGAGACATAAAAACAGAATCTGAAGAAATTCAAAAAAATCACCAGATCCTATTACAAAGCCAAATTCACCAAAATTGATAATCTTGAGGAAATGAACAGTTTTCTAGACAAATAACAGTTACCAAAGTTAAATCAGGAACAGATAAACCATCGCAACAACCCCATAACTCCTAAAGAAATAGAAGCAGTTATTAAAATTCTCCCAACCAAAGATAACCCCCGACTAGATGGGGTTAGTGGATAATTCTATCAAACTGTCATCGAAGACCTCACACCAATACTGTTCAAACTGTTCCACAAAATCGAAACAGACAGAGCATTACCCTATTCCTTCTATGAAGCCACAATTACTCTTATGCCTAAACCACACAAAGACCCAACAAAGAAAGAGAACTTCAGTTTAATTTCCCTTATAAATATTGACAAAAAAATACTGTCTGGATTGGCAGGATTAATATAGTAAAAATGGCCATTTTGCCAAAATCAATCTACAGATTCAAAGCAATCCCCATTAAAATTCCAACTCAATTCTTCATAGAGATAGAAAGAGGAATTTGCAAATTCATTTGGAATAACAACAACAACAACAAAAAAAAAACCCAGGATACTGAAAACTATACTCAACAAGGAAAGAACTTCTGGGGGAAATCACCATCCCTGACCTCAAGCAGTATTACAGAGCATAATGATAAAAACTGTGTGGTATTGGTGCAGAGACAGATAGATCAGTGGAATAGAATTGAAGACCTAGAAATGAACCCACACATCTATGGTTACTTGATTTTTGACAAAGGAGCTAAAATTATCCAATGGAGAAAAAGTAGCATTTTCAACAAATGGTGCTGGTTCAACTGGAGGTCAATATGCAGAAGAATACAAATCGAACCATTCTTGCTGCCTTGTATGTCTCCTGGGCCAAGCTGGATTCACAGTGGAGGGATAATGAAACCAATCCACCCACTTTTCACCCAAAATTTGTCTACTTTTGACCTATTATTTGTCTATAATAAATGTAGAGATGGAGCAGAGGCTGAAGAAAATGGCAATCAATATCCTGTCCTACATAATGAACAAACCCCAAGCACTGATACTATTAATGATACTCTGTAATGCTTACAGACAGGTGCCTAGTATAACTGTTCTCTGAGAGACATCAGAGGAATGAAAAAGATACAGGTAACCATAGCCAAACATTGGATGGAGGTAGGGAACACTTATGGAAGAGTTAGGGGAAGGATTGAAGTACCTCACAGGAAGACCAATAGAGTCAACTAACACAGGCTAGGACAGAGCCTCCAGGACTTAAGTAGCAAACATGCAACTCAGTCTCCGCAGCTGCCTTGTTTGGCCTCTGAGAGAGGATGAGCCTAATCTGGCAGAGACTTTCTCTGTGTGGAGGGGCATGCCCAGGGGCCCCACCCTCTCACAGGCAAAGTGGAGGGAAGATGGGGAGAGAGACTCTGTCATTGAGGGAGAGGGAGGGGTAGTAGGTTTGGGGTTATAAATAAATAATAAAATAATAAATACTATTTTATTGGAGTAGGCAAACAACAAAGTCAAAACCCTATTTTACAGAAACAGTTTTATTATACAACACAAATACATGAACATATCAACCTCAGCAGCCTTCAAGTAAAGAAATTTTCCATTAGTTTATGACCAAACAAGACATTCAAAGGATTTCATAGATAAACTCCAACAACTTAAATAATAAAGGTGAAGAAAAATGATTATCATGAGTATCCATTATCCTCAATGACCAAGTTATCTGTTCCTTTATTTCTCAGATTCAAAGAGTGTGCTGGGTTAAGAGGAGTTCTTAAAATAAGCACTACCACATTTCATGGGAATACGTTATCGAGCTATGTAAGGTCAAAGCTGGGCACAGTTCAGTCCTATGGAAAGCTATTACAATATGCTGACATCATAATCTAGTGGCATAAACTGAATAAGACAAGTGCCTAGGAGAAAACCAAATATTCCTGTTTGGCTAAATGAACATGACAGTACAATAACTCTTAACTATATTCTGTTATACTCGTAGATAAGTGCTTCACTCAGCCATCATCAATAAAGCTTCCTTCTACAGTAGATGGGAATGAACATAGAGACCCACAACCAGATAATGTTCAGAATGTGAGAGACTGAAGAGCACTCAGTCCAACATGGGATGTCTTCATCAATCCTTTCCTCTCAGAGCTTCGGGAGCTATTTGGTAGCGGAGGCGGAAACATTGTATGAGCCTTCATAAATGAAACACATCAAGAATAGAAGGCCCTCTAGACACAATAGGACAAATGCACATAGGAACTCACAATGAATGTGGCAACCTCTGTACTATACATATTCAAGCCAGACAGTATGCCAATGCTGAGTAGGGAAAGTAGACACAATCTGTTATCTTTAACCAAGATACTATCTCCAAATGTCTATTGCTCACAAGGAAAAATTGTTTCTCTAGTCGAGTTTCACTGAGTTTGCAAATCAAAATTAAGTGTAGACACCCTGCCCATCAGTAAATGGGCAACACAAAATAAAGCCAGTGGTGTTTTTGTAGAGTTTTTTTCACTCATGGTGCTTCATTAAATCACCATATTCTGTCATACTTTTGTTTTTGTTTCTTTTAACTTGTACATTATGTTTTTTGGTTTTGCATTTTTAACGGGTTGTGTGTGTATGTGTTGGAGGATGTCATGCAGGTGCAGTCAGGTACAAGATAGAATGAGGCCTGTCATTGGATGAGAAGGAAGGATAGGCAGGAGAAAAGTTTTAGAGAGAGGCAGAGACTGGAACGAGGGAGAGGAAGCAGTGGAGAGAACATGGAGACAGATATTAAGATTCCTGTCTGCACATTTACAGGTTGTTATGAATATTCTTAAGGGATGGATGTGTACAGGGCTTTGTGAGTCTATGTGGGCAATTATGTATTATCAATTGGTTGTAAATTAATTGTGTGGATGTGTTGTACATTGAGCATTTAACACATAAATCTGGTGGTTAGGTTTCCAATTTGCTGAGTAGTGATTTCACTGGATGTTGAGAGTGTGAACAGAGTTTGTCACAGGAAGCCGTGCTAGTCTATAGAATGCTTGGGCCTAGCTTGGTGTGGGGCCATGGCCTATGGGATGCTATGTGAGTCTCAGGTGAGGTAACAACCGCCAAGGGCACGATGTGTGAAAGTGGTAACGGAAACAGCTAGAGTGCACATATCCTGCGGAGTGGGAACTCTCAGGAACCAGGGCAAGTGGCATTTTTTATAATTTTAAGAGAGAAAGAGAAGAGACATGGAGTAGAAGTGGTGCATAGATAGGGAAGAAACACAGAAATTTGGTGGGTGGGGAAAATGCATGATTAGAATATATTTTATGAAACATTTTCAATAAAATATATTGAATAAGTAAATAAAATCATGTAGAGTTGCAGTTTTTAAAACCTGGTACAAGGCAAAGACTGGAATAGGATCTTTTACAGGTCATATTATTATGAAAATTAGTTGTTGGAGGGAAAAGAGGGATTTTATGACACAGAAAAGACTTGTATCTCAAAACAACACTCAACCATACTTCTGAAAAATACTTAATACAATACTGAATTCCATATAATTGATTATTGAAGTATTTGCTAATATAGATATACAAGAATAAAATTTAGAATTATAAACAAAAGTAATTCTAAATGTATTCCGAGTACCTTTCCATACAGAAATGAATTATATAGTACTAAAAAGGATTTTGCTTGGAATAGAGAAAGCACAAGATACAGAGAGAATTAAGGCTTGATTTGAGAAGAAATTATGTATAGAGATAAACATATAATTTTATATAATATTTTACATCCAAGGGTTTCTCCTGTTTCCACTCTCTGTCTTTGTCTCTGTATATATCTGTCTGTCTATCAGTTTGTCTGTCTGTCTACCTATGTATCTATCTACATCTCTCTTGACTCTTTCCTCTCTCTTTCACACATGCACACACAAACAAATTTCAACTGGACTTTATTTAAAATTGTGTGATAGTTCATACTTACATATGTAAAAGTAGTATTAGTAACTAGACTAGTATTGAAAATTATGCACAATGTAAATGTATTCTTAATCAAATATCAAATCTCTATGTAGGCCTTTTGATCCTTATTATTTACTTGATAAGACCCCTTGAGTATTAGAGTTGTATTTGCTGGAGAAATAAATACAAGGTAGAAATGTTTCTTTGAAGACAAACTATGGAATTCAGATATAAATATATCAAATATAAATTTCTCTGGCATCTTTGGTTAAAGGTATATATTCTTGAATATATTTGTTTCATATAAATATAAAGAATTTATTTAAAGAAGCTAAATTTTATATATTTTATTTGCATTTCTTGGTGGAAAATCTGATAGTGATCGAAATTTTCTTCCAAAATATTTGAGACATTATTTACTTCAGTAATGAAATGATAGTTCAGATATTTTAAGAATAAATTATGTCATTATTTTCCTTAATAGAAAACATTCATTTTCTTGTCAGTGTTAAATTATTAATCTCTCATAGGAAAAACTTTTATAATGAGCTTACAAAAATTTTAGAATAGTTATAAGACCCTTTTTATTAAGCTCGAAAATAAATTCATTCATTTTACAATGTCCTTCAGGTATGTACTTTGATCCAAGGATGAACCATACAATGTTAAAAAGAGGGCTGCATTGGCATAGAGAAAACATGGGATACAGATAGAGTTCAGGTTTTCAGAAGTTCAATGTATATATTTAACATTTGCACATTGAGAGCCACAGAAAACTTTTAAAACATTACTAAAATTGACATTTTAAATAAACTACTATTTGTGACAAAGTTTTTACTTCTCCAATATATTTGATTCTAAAAAACAGATTTATCCTTACAAAAGGTATAAAAATTATTTTAAAAATCCATTTTCTCATAGATAAACTTGGTACCTATTGCTTGGAATTGTCATGTTACTTTTTCACTTGCTCTTACAATGAACTTCCTAGTGCAAATGCTTGAATACGATGCATTAAAGAAAAATGTTATGATCTATAATCAGCCCTTCACATATTTTAATATTTCATGGCACTTAAATGCACAAAAGATTCCATGGTAGTTGTACCTTTCTTGATGTTTGACGAAGATATGATTCAATCTCCACAGCCAACAAAGGAGGTTTGGATAGATTCTGAACCTAGGCATTTCTGAATGAAATCAGGTTTAAAATCAGAGGCTGCCTCTTTCCGCCATCTTGGAGCCTTTGGAGGCTTGCTGGGAATAGGACTTCTAGATAAAAGCAAGTTTGTCTGGAAGGCTATGGTGCAAGGCCACTTTTGCTGGCTACAGGGGAGGCCTCCAGAACCAAAGAGAGCACATGGCTCTTCTTAAAATTGAAGGCATTTATGCTCAAGATGAAACTGAGTTCTAGTTAAGCAAGAGGTGTGCTTACGTGTACAAAGCAAAAAACAATACAGTGACTCCTGCAGACAAACCAAACAAAACTAGAGTGATCTGGGGAAAAGTAACTCGGGCCCATGTGGTATGGTTCGTGCCAAATTCTGAAGCAAACTTCTTGCAAACATCATTGGACACAGAATCCGTGTGATGCTGTACCCACCCTGGATTTAAACTAATGGAGTGTCAATAAATAAAAATAGATTTGTAAAAAAAAATAATCAGAAGCCAATGTCATTTGTCAAAAGAAAAATATTCCACACAAGGGAAAGTAGATTGTTAGTGGAGGTGTCCAAAGCGTTGTGGCACCAGCCCCAGCCCTGCTCTCTCATGTTTTGGCTATTTTCATATCCTCTGCTTACTCATATTTAAAATGATTCAGAAAACCCATTTGTTTTATTTTTATATTTAATACTTATTTTTGTGTAACCTTTTTCCTACATGTATGTATATGCATTATGTGTGTTCCTAGTGCATGAGGAGATCAGAAGAGGCAGTCAGATTCCCCTGGAACTCGGCTGATGGATGTTTGTGAGGCACCATGTACTTGCTGTGAACCAAGCCCTTGTTCTTGTAGTCTCTAAGTCATTTTTCCAGTTCCCTTAATAAATGTGTTGCTTGCTGACTAATTAATGAGCAAATATAACTAGTAATCTTTTCTTTTAAATTTATTTACAAGGTTCTCAGTAAAGCAGTTAGGAACCAAATTGTGTTGTGCCGAGTTCTCAAGCCTGAAAGACCACCAGCCAGGAGCTGACTCTGATGAAATCATTTCAGTGTCAGTGTCTCTTTCATACCAGCTAGAGTTTGGGCTTACCATGGACACCCAGGACGGTTTGTTGATGCAGGCAGGCCCGAACTCTCATCCAGACAAGGTTTTATAGGAATGGAAGCAAGTGAGGGGGGTGGGGGGTTCAATCCTGGCAAGCATCTAATTGAATGATTATGGTAAGCCTACAGGTGGGTGCTACGAAGCAAGACCCACTTGCTTCTGAAAGTACCTGTGCAGAAGTGTAGATCGCTCCTGAGAGACACAGCCAGAATACAGCAAATACAGAGGCGAATGCCAGCAGCAAACCACTGAACTGAGAATAGGACCCCCGTTGAAGGAATCAGAGAAAGAACCGGAAGAGCTTGAAGGGGCTCGAGACCCCACATGTACAACAATGCCAAGCAACCAGAGCTTCCAGGGACTAAGCCACTACCTAAAGACTATACATGGACTGACCCTGGACTCTGACCTCATAGGTAGCAATGAATATCCTAGTAAGAGCACCAGTGGAAGGGAAGCCCTGGGTCCTGCTAAGACTGAACCCCCAGTGAACTAGACTGTTGGGGAGGGCGCAATGGGGGGGGAGGGGAGGGGAACACCCATAAGGAAGGGAGGGGGGGGGATGTTGCCCGAAACCGGAAAGGGAATAACACTCAAATGTATATAAGAAATATTCAAGTTAATAAAAAAAAAAAAAGAAAGTACCTGAAACAATGAGACTAATCTTTGTTCAACCTTTGCTAGGAAGCAGCCAGGAAGTAACTCTAGCCAAGGACAAGCCATGGGGTCCTTCCTAGTTCTTGGGTGAAGCTTGGGTTCAGCTGCAGGTTAAGTTCTCAGGCTTTATTGTTGTTGTTGTTGTTGTTGTTGTTGTTGTTGTTTTTCTTTCTTTCTTTCAAGATGGAGGCCCGTCCCAAGACAGAGAAGGTTTGGCCTATCAGTTGTATCTTATAGTTGCTTCGAATATTCATTTATATTATTATTACTGTTTCTTAGAAAGTATTAGTACTACAGAGTCTTAATATTTGAGAGTATAAGCTATGGCCGCACATTTCAATCAATGGAAAAATAAAAATAGATTAATTAAAAATTCCTTATTAGCACTCATAAAAACGTACTATTATGTTTTTAAAATAAAATAATTAAGCTAGGATTGTTCCTTGAAGAAATTTGGACAAACATAACCTGAATATATATATATATATATATATATATATATATGTTTAGCACTGAAATATTGTTGTCTTAATGTGGAGAGATAATTATTATTTGTATTTTTGAGTTATTCTGTATCTTGCTTATTTCTGAGAAAGTCTCACAATCCAGCACAGGCTGGCTTAGAAATCACAGTTTAGCTCATGTTAATCTTGAACCCATGATCTTTTTACCTCTGTCACCTAAGCACAAAGATTAGCATATGCCAGAACTGACACCCTCTCCTGTCCTTTAGTGATGCTATGTGGTATTCATACATCCATGCAGATAAATACTTAAATATATAAATAGACTAAATACGTATTAAAAATAAATTATTGGTTCAAGGAAATTTGACTCTGAAAATTGTGTTTATATATTTATTCACATATATATGCTATAATAACTAAAAACGAGGCTTTGAATTTGATAGGGGCTGGTGGTAGAGGTATGGAGGAGGTTGAAAGGAGGAAAGAGGTGGCAAGAAATTTTTGAGAAGTTGCATGTAATTGTATGTAAATTTTAATGTGTAAATATTTTTATATGTGGCACTGGTAATTATACCTTTTCCTACTCATTATTTTCAGGGTAACATACAAATTAATGAGTGCTATTATGGCATTTCAAGCACATATAATTATACCTTGCTCATATTCACCACTCAACACTTTCACTCTTCCCAATCTCCTCTGTTCACTGATCTTTCTTCTCCAAAATACCTATCATTTGAGATATCATAGTCACGTGTGTGTGTGTGTGTGTGTGTGTTGTGTGTGTTGTGTGTGTGTATTAGACACATATAAAATATTGCTTTTATATAATATTTGGTTTTGCTTGTCCCATATTATATTATTTACTCATTATAGGACCATTGCTTTCATATGTATTTATTTAGTCTAGATTGCACAAAATGTTCAATATTCGTTTTTTGATTCTGATTTACTTTACTCTACCTGATACATCCTAGTTCATCATTTCCTTACAAGTGGTGCAGTTGTATTCTTCAGGAGTACATAACACTGTGTGTGTGTGTGTGTGTGTGTGTGTGTGTGTGTGTGTGTGAATGTGTGTATGTGTGTGTAGTTGTGTATGTGTACATGTGTGTGAACGCATGTAATGATCTCCTTATCTATTCATCATCATGCCCATCTGGTAATGGGCATTTATGTTACCTCCATATCCAGTCTTTTTTTAAATGACAAATAAAAATCAAAGACGTGCCAGTATCCCTGGGATGTGCTATCTCAGATTACTTCAGGTATCTACCTAAGAATGGACATCAGGGTCACAGGGTAGCTCCGTTTGAGTCATATTCAAGGTAACAAACACTGTGTGGCTGTTCATGTACATGCCTACAAGCAGTATGTAATGTTTCCTCTTTCTCCACTATAAGGCAAAATTTTCCATTAGTTTTCTTGATAAGAGCCCATATGGCAATGTACTTCAATTCGTAGTTGAAACTAGGGTTGCCTGCCCACTGGGCTTGTCCTTTATCACCATGCTCATCCCTAGATAAAGTACATTGCTTTTAAATATAACACCCATAATTTGTACTCTCACAGTGAGAGTTTGACTACTCCCAGTGTAGATCACTGTTACAGATAACCCACAAGAACTGAGTAAAAATCTACACCTCCTTGGTTTCAAATGCACACTGCAGAAAATCTTACTAATGCAATATACCTTTTTTTTCCTTTTTTGAAGCTTCACATTGCTAACAATGAGAACAAATGTTCCATTTCATATTGTTGGCTGACATTTTAAGAGTTCTAAAATAAAATTGGTTGTTAAAGTAGGGTTTTAATGGGATATTTAGTTCAATTAATTTTACATATCTGAACTACTAAGGAGAATTCAAATTTGCCATGCTTCTTTTTAAAAAGAACTAGAAACATTCAAAAACCTATTTTTAAAAGTATATTCTATGTCAGAGCTTAGATTTATGTGTGCTGTATATTTGAAGATTTAAAACCCACATATTACAAAATATTTCTCCTAAATATATAATTACCTGTTTTTAAATCTGTTTAAATGTAAGTGAACTGATTTACACTTTCAAAGCAAATCAGAGAAACACTATGATTAAAATAAGTGTGTGATTTTGTAAATTCTTCTCCATTAACCTCAGATTTTTCTGAATTTCTAAATAGGTAATTATTTCCAGTGACAATTTATAAACTATTTTATTGTGCCTGTTCAGCATTTGAAATCCCCAAAAGACCACCAAGGAGCTGATTTTGATGCAATCACACTAGTTCTTTTATTGACAAGCTCGAGCCTGTGCCGTACCACCCTCAGCCATGCCACAGGACAGGAGGGTGAAGGCCGGAGCCCAGTTTCAAGCAAGCATTTATTGCAAACAAGCAAACAAGCAAGGGGTTTCTAGTTGGCACACATCTGTTTGGGGGTCTATTATATAATTTTGTTGTCTTTTAAAATAATTGGCTAATAAATTTAACTTCTGCTTTCCTCCTGATTGGTGGTGGTTAGGAAGTAACGTGCCAGAGGCAGACTTACCTGGAAGCACATGTTTGTTGGGGAATAATCTGGAAGCTGGTGCTAGGTGCCAGCTGGCTTATTGGTGATCTCTGAGTTCAACCTTAGCTCAGGTTCACTTAAGATGGACTATGAACCCAAGATCTGATCTCTCATTTTTTACTTTAAAAATGCATACAGCTTAGTCCTCTGTTCCAGATATATCTTAGTAAAAATGATAGTTTTTGATGTGATGGACAATATATGTAAGAGTATAACAATCTAACAATCACATAATTGCAACACAATGCAACTTCTATTCGGTTACTTAATTCTCTTGATAAAATGTAAGCTTAAAGTAAACACTAACCTAAGAGCAGCCTCTGCTAGCAAACCCAGGCTGAGCTGCAAACATTTTTTCTTAGATCCTTACAATGTCATTTGACCGCTCCATATTAGCAAGTATATTTGGGCAAGGGTTTTAACATTTGATTATATGTGGTGACACTTTTTAAAATCATGTTCTCTAAAAAGAAATTAAAGCTACTGATACATTCATTTAGGACTACAAAAACAGAAAATCTACATCAGGTAATTCAATTCTCAACTTTGTGGCCAACATGTCATATTGAAAGGGCATTGAATTGGGGATAAGAGGATTTCTTAGACTTTTGACTGAGAGGATTGTGTGCCAAAACTACTGTGAACTCAAAGGTACTTTATTTACTAGCAGTTATTTATTTTCAAGATAGTTTTACCATAAAAGGCAGAATGGATATGATCAGTGATTTTTTTCCCTTTCAGATAAGCATAATTGCAAATGAGACTTCACACCAAAAACTCATAATCATATGATGCTTCTTTTCTTGAAGCATACAAAAGAAAAGCTGTCCGGAGGCAGTCTTCCAACATTATCACTATTAAATGCACATTCATACTTTTAGGGTAATGTCACATTACTAAAGCATTAACAACATGTGACCACTTAACATATTATACATATCAAAAGCAAATTTCAACATTAGTGGGTAATTCAAATCCAGAAGCATTGCATGAACAATTCAGTTTTACAGTTGATAACTATTGAAGCATTCTACTTCAATGGGAGAAATAAAAATTTAGGTCCTGGTTGGTTCCTCTGCATTTCAATAGTGATCATCTTAAAGAACAGAATTCTCTATAATATGATTCTTACATTTTATTGTGGATATTCTGCATACCTCTAACAGACATGTTTATCTAATATACTCATTCCTACTATAGAGTTTCAGCTTGCTCTATGTACATTAATCATAGCTGAACAGTACTGGGTTCACATCTCCCAAGGATATATCAAATGACAAAAATGTAGAAGTACATTTAACATTCTTACAGGGTACATGTTGATAAGTATACACCATTTATTGCATATATTGTTTCATTTAATCCTCTAGAGTATGCATAATACGATTTTTAGATGAAATGGAAGGCACAGTCATTTGTTAGAGGACACATAGCCAACATGGAATAAAGCCAGGATCTGAAAGCTGGGTGCCATGCCCTTTCCCATTTGCTTTTCCGCAATTTTGGTAATGAAGTTTCCTGTAAAGAGCCAGTTCAATGCCTGAAATGTACAAAAGTATACTACAAAGAGAAATCCTGAACTTGACTTTCAAAAGCATCACGATATACTTGTGGTTCAGTTGCTTAAAACATGAGGAATTAATGTTTACTATTCTTGTAACAGTACATATGAAATGTTTGTTTAAATCTAAAAGTCAACTGGAGGTTATTCCTGCCTTAGTTTACATCTCAACTGAGGTCCTTGCCTTCCCCCAATGAATTCCCTCATGTTCTCATTCCCACCTGCCATAGTCCACTTGCAAAATCTATTCTATTACCTCTTCTCAGGGATAGCAGATCCATGTGTTTCACATACACCTCTTTGTTACTTATTTTTCTGTAACTGTGGATTATAGCATGAGTATAATTTAAGTAACAACCAATAACTACTTATAAGTGAGTAAATATCATGCTTGTCTGTCTTGGTGGGGGTCTACCTCACTCAGGATGATCTGTTTCTAGTTCCATCTATTTAGATGCAAATTTTTTACTTCTATCTTTAGCAGCTGAGTAATACTTTATCATGTATCATATTTTCTTTATTCATTCTTCAGTTGTGGGACTTCTAGTCGGTTTTCAGATTCTGGCTATTATGAATAAAGTTTCTATGAACATAGTTGAGCAAGTGTCTTTGTGGTAAGATTGTGTTCCTTTGTGTATATCCCCAAGAATAGTGTATCTGGATCTTGATGTTGATGGATTCCAAGTTTTATGAGGAACTACCACATTGATTTCCATAGTGGTTGTACAAGTCTTCACTCCTGCAAGCAATAAAGGAGTGTTCTGATTGCTCTCTCTCTCTCTCTCTCTCTCTCTCTCTCTCTCTCCTCTACGTTTATGGTACAGAGTCAGCAACTGTCACCTACTTAGGTTAAATAAAATAACAAGTAAGCTTTTGTAAAAGCATCCATCTTTCCAGGTACACTGAAAGAGACAAAAGTTTAGTTCAAAGAGAATATATGAGATAATGCTTATAAAAATGTATCATGAAGGCCCATTTATGTGCTCCTTTTTTCTTAAAGCCATGCATGGATTCTGTACATACTTGTGTATTGCCTTTGAGTTGGGCAAACCTTGATGGAACATCTTCAAGGAATATTTCTGAAGAAATCACAAAAGTGCTATAGACCTTAAATGCAGTATGATATAGTTCTTATGCAGTGACTCTCAACCTGGGGATGAAAAAAAAAAAAACCCTTTCATAAAGGGGTCACAGAAGACCACTGGAAATGCAGATATTTACATTACAATTCAAAACATTAACAAAACTACAATTATGAAGTAAGAACAAAGTAATTTTACGGTTGGGGTTTAGTACAACATAAGGAACTGCTAAAGAGTCACAGCATTCGGAAGGTTGAGAACCACTGCTCTACACAGTCACTCCTACACAAGTAATTGGCCAAGTATTTTGCTGTTTTTCTTTTTTAGGTTTTGGTTGTTATCTTGTTGGATATTTTTTAAGGGAAGACTTCATTCAGTAGCTCAGTCTTACAGTCTGCCAAGCAATGGGATTCCTGCTGTGAACCATCACAGCCAGCTCCATAAACCAACTTCTTCACATACCCTATGTTGCCAGTGTCAGTGCTTTTGAGGGTAGAACTATTCCCTGCTATAGTCTATGCTTTATTGTTTCTTACTGACATAAAGCTTTGTAGTACCTGCCAAGGTAGCCATTTTTCTTTTCCTGCTTGCAGTGTTTAGACAATTCACTTTCTAAAATTATTTTATTTTTTGAGATTATAATTACATCACTTATGCCCCTCTTTGCTGTCTTTCAAATTAGTGGCCTCTAATTTGCTGTTGCACACTCAGATTTGTGTGTGCTTGTATTCTATAATATATAAATACAACCTCCCCAGTGTGTACAATGTTGTTTGTATATGTTTTTAAGGCTCACCATTATTGAATAGCCAAATGGTATGTCCTTCCCTAGGGAAGGCTGTTTCTCTAACTCTCCGCATTCCTTAATTGCCTGCAATTCTTTGTGTAGGACTGAGGTCTCCAGAGATTTCCCTTGTCCAAATTAGCATGTCTATAGATGTTTTACTTGTTCTCTTTTAGACCATATCTCAGAAGTGATATAATCACTTTCTTACAAAAAATTTAATACCTATGATGTAATTGTCAGTGCAGAATACCAATTAATGTATATTTTCCCTTAAAGAATTAATTTATACATTATGTTTGAGTCTTAATTTAAGAACAACATACCATTATATAGTGAAATATTTTGATGCAATGTTTTTATCTTGGGGTAATTCATTTTTATTTTATTTTAAATTCCAGGGGAATTATACCATTTCTCCATTTTCTTTCCTCCCTCCAATTTCTCCCATATTTCTTTTGCTGTCTTATAATTTTTTTTCCTCTTTTCTGTTAGTTGTTGTTTCATATATGTATATTCTTATTCCTGATTTGCTAATGGTTATGATTTATGTTCCAAAATGTTCAAAACATATTTAATGCTTTCAAAGTAATCATCTTTCCTCTCCACATTCTTTTGGTAAGTGTTAACTATCTCTAAATACCATCAAACTCTTTCCCTGGAACAGTTAATTGTTCATCTTCAGCTCACTGATGCATCAGTGTGTTGTCTATGATAAAATATCCACTCACTCACTGTATCAAAATAAAATCGCTGTGCAGTAATTTACAGACATAGCTCTTCCCGTTTATGAGCTCTGAAAATATCTCATTAACAGTTTCACAAATTACCACAATAACTTATGCTGACATACTCATTTATTCTCATTTATGAATAAATCTTCTTGACAAGCCTAATGAAATATTACAAGGAATCCCAGCCTTTGATATGGATCAGATGCCATCAGAAAACCTAAAAATTGCTGTTATTTCTTTTTTAACAAAATTTCTTCACTTCAAAATGAAGTACTACATTCCATCAAGTTTGCCCTAAAAATCACAGTACGTACCTATGCATGGCATAATGTGTTGATGTTCTCACTCCCATTCATCTAGGATCACAAACCACCATTTGCCAAACACTGTTTGAGAGAAAGAGACCTGTGATACTGGGATCTCTCTTTACCATAACATTTTGTGATTTGTTAGGTTTGATGGGCCAATACTGGCAGTGATTACATTGATAGAGAAAGAAAAAATGAATGTATAAAATTATTTTGGAATCAATCCAAATATTTTTATAGAAAATAATAGAAATTAGTTAAAGTGACACAACAGTGACTAATACGAAAATATAAACTGTAATTGTTAAGGTTTAGACCGTGGAAGCTTATAAAAGAAAGTATTTAGCTGGGGATTTATTTAGAGTTTCAAAGGGTGAGTCCATGGCTATCATGGTGATCTGAAGGCAGCAGAAGAACTGTCCTATACTTGGCAGAGCTTGAGCAGAGCATTCCTCAAAGCCCATCCTCACAGTGACACACTTGCTGCTCCAACAAGGTCACACTTACTCCAAAAAGACCACATTTCCTTTTTTTTTGTGCCAATTTAAATAGTTTTATTATTCCATGTTACTTGTTTTGGGGACCCTCTGGAACAATGCTATACCCTCTACTTGGACTGACTTAATCCACCTCTACAATGGTGGGGACTGAAGAAGCACCACCAGATGAAGGCGCTCCTTCACTAGGGAAGTTACAAGGCATTCCTCCAGGCCTGCCACCAGCACTCTGGTACAGCTTGGTAATGACAGGGTTGCAGACTTTCTCCAATTCTCTCTGCCGATGCTCAAATTCTTCCTCCTTTTCAGTCAGTCTGGTCCTTATGCAGCCAGCTGATAATTTCATTGCACTTGTCAAGAATCTTCTGTTTGTCTTCATCATCAATCTTGCCTTGGTTTATTGATAATTTGAAGTACATTGAGGCCAGCAATAGTTCCAGCATCTTTTGTTGCCTGCCCCTGAGAGTCATTGACATAAGCTGGCACTGTGACACAGCATTGGTAACAGTCTTTCCTACCTAACCTTCTGCAATTTCCTCCATCTTTGTCAGAACCGTTGAAGACACTTCTTCTGGGTAGAGACTTTTTGTCTTCCCTTTGTATTCAATTTGTCCATTTGGGCCTGCCTGCCTGCATCATTCACCACCATGAAGGGCCAGTGCTTCATGAACAACAGCATCATCAAACCTACGTCCGATCAAACGTTTGGCATCAAAAACTCTGTTGGTGGGGTTCATTTCAACCTGATTCTTGGCCATATCCCCAATCATTCGGTGTCAGTGAAAGCAACATAGCTCGGCATGGCGCAATTACCCTGGTCATTGGCAATCATTTCCACCTTTTCATGCTGGAAGACACCCACACAGGAGTAGGTGGTACCAAGATCAATCGCAACTGCAGATCCCTTAGACACAGTTGCTTGCACGATGAGACCTCACAGAGACCTGAGAGCTGGCTCCACGTTCAATGAGACTCAAGACCACATTTCCTAATGGTGCCACTCTCTATGTGCCCAGCATTTAAACATGAGTTTATGGAGGCCAGACCTATTCAAACTACTACAGGGGCGTTTGGCTACTTCTTTTACCCTCTGATGATGAGCTCCACACTTCTCTCTTTACTTCATAGCAGGACCTCAGAAATGGAGTCAAGTTGATCATTGACTCTGAAATTTTGAGCTAAACCAATCTTTTATTATTATTTTCTCAGGTAACCTGTAGCAGTGACAGAAATCTGACTCAATAGTATGTACATAAGTGGAATCGTTGGTCATTAGATTATCCTATAAATATTTAAAAATATATTGCATGTATGTATTAAACTTTTGGTATATTATCAGAATAATCAAAAATAAAAATAATAATTATAATTAAATACTATAAAAATTCATGCAAATATAATATTCCTTTTTTTACTCGTTATTTAGCTTCTATTAGGGTATTTTCAGATGATAATGGATAATCATTACACATAAATACAATCCTGGAAAAGAAAATGTAAGATAAGTAGGATGCCATGGATGCTCTGCATTAAGAATTCTGTGATATGCTCTATCACATGTAAAGCTGCTTAATCTATTCACCTTAATATGGAAATGTGATATCCAAAATATTTTAGTTCATTTGAATTTTCTACAGGCCTTCATTGAACAATTAAAACATTCAAATAAAATAATATTAATTTTAAATATTATTGCATGAAATTTTACAAAAGCATTAATGACCTCAGTCACAGAGCTGGGGCTCACTGAATTAAACACTGGCTCCTCCTGCAGGGAACCAGGGTTCCATTCCCAGCACTCACATGGTGGCTCACCACCATCTGAAGCTCTACTTCCAAAGGATCAAATGTCTTCTCTGCCTTCTTCAGACATTATACTCACATGGTGCACAGACATGTATGCTGGCAATACATCCAAATACATACTATAAATTACATTTGTAATATTCTTGGGAACTTTCCTCATCTCTTCGTATGCATGCAGATATTCTTTTCTCCCTGGTAATAAAGATCGTCAAACAACCACTTACATTTCTGAAATCACCATCCTGTCAGGAAGGTAGAGCTCAGGAGTAGCATTCCCCCAGACTCTTAAAGCTTGCCCTCCTTTCACTCACTTTCCATTTGAAATTTCTTACCCTCAGGATTTTTTCTTTCTTTTTTTTTCTTTTTGAGGTATTTGCCCTATCATGAACTATGTCTGGAATAAAGTTTTATAATGTTACTTTCTTTTGCTTTCTACTACAAACTGAAATAAACATTTATCTAATTATTCACTGATCCTATTTGCTAAAGGGAGAGAAAAATAACTAAAAATCAAACAAGAAAATGTAATCCTTCTTTGTTTTCATCCTACGACACACAACAAAACAATTCCTGACATTTAGTAGGTCATCATGGGAATGAATGAATGAGTAAATTATTAATGTTTTACTAATTCTTTGTGTCCAAAAATCCATTTCCTAGAATAGAGGGCAGATCATAATACAAAAAAATTATATTTTATGTCACTTTAACTTCCTCCAAGACATGAAAAAGAAAACAACTTTCTGTAAATGGAATTGTAAAGCTCTGAGAAGCTTTACAAATGCATTCAATCTATGGCCTTCATCTTAAAAGAACTATGACTGTATAGTCCTTCCTCCATTCCAAGACACAGTTAAGAACAAAAAGGGATATAAACTGGAAAAGATTTACTTTTTTACTTAAGGAGAATAAAATAAAGGAATTGAAAATAAGGATACTTAATCATGTGTTTGAGTGTAATTATTATCAGCTGTGTATTTCATTATACAGACATTATCATGGAGATTTTCATAGACATCACACCAATGACAAGGTAACACTTATGGTCTTATGACTAAATTGAAGTATTGCATATCTTTGTTAAAGATCTATAAATTCTTTCTTTATAACTTTGAAAGGAGAAAAAAATCAGCTGGTTCAGAATATGTGGGAAGAATGAAGGAAATATACATAAAGAATTGTGGTAGGTTTGCTCTTACATGCGCGCGTGCGCGCGCGCGCACACACACACACACACACACACACACACACACACACACACACACACACACACTGTCCAATATGTGTAGTTTTCACCCTTTTAAATACACCCCAAGATTCTCTATTTGCAGGAACAAAAAGGTTAAAATGAAGACCTAGACAATTTAAGTGATGATGAGAGGGAAAGGAGAGACTAAAAAAATCAATAATTAGGACCCAAATAGGAGAAATTATGTGAGGCAAACCAGGATGAGATATCTGTTTAGCTGCTCATTGCCAGGGTTAATTCAGCTGATCTGGTTGGTTAAGTGGGCGTCCTCTTCCATCCTCACTGCTCCTGTGCTCTGCTTGGGCGAAGAGGATAACATTCTTGGAATAGACAAGGACCAGTCTTTAGTCAAAGACAGATAAAAAGCTGTACTCTCCTGTTACAACCTCCAAACAAGTTCTCAAATAGGAACAATTACACTGAAGGCAGAACAACAAGTCTAAGGAATATATAATGAAAAAAAAGAGAAAGAGATTATTCCAACTTCGTTTAGAGATTAATGACAGAAAACTGTGTTATTGGAATACAAGTAATCAGTATTCCTATATGTAAAATTTTCTTATAGAAAATGGGCATCATATGTGCTTATGTATGTAAGTGGAATGGATACATCTTTCCATTTGGACTTTTGTACTGTAGAACACAGCAGCACAAAGGTTTGAAATTCAAACAGTTTTAGATCAATAAAATAAATCTATCAATTGTGTGTTCTACTTTTAACACTTCTACTTAAAATTACAGAGAATACTGAATGAGAATTCAGTGTTTGGTAGAATTTATAGAAAAGTTTTAAGGATAATTAAGTAAAAAATATAGAAAATAAAGCAGCACCCCCCCCACACACACACAAACACACACCTACGCAGACATACAGAAACTTACATATCATCTTGAGCAAAGAGAATCTGTATTACTAGCTTTCATACCTGAAAAATGCTGGCGCCTTGTAGGCTGGGCATAGATGCCCTTTTTCCTTCTACTAAGAGGCAGAAGTAATTTGTTCCAGTCAAGCAACTTGCTTTTTACAATAATGGCTTTACCAGTAGAATTGAAGAATCGCCCATCTAATTGAAATTTAGAATGCTGTAGATAGGCAGAAAATAATTACCTATGATATAAACTCGCCAGGTTCTGGGAATAGCATCCATATCATTATGAAAAGTATTATGAAATTACCCGAGACCATGAACATCAGAACACCCATTTTCATCTTATCTCCACCTCTCAGAGCTCTATAGGACACACAAATAGGAACAGAGTAAATAAGAACAGCAAGGTAATCCTCCTGCTGTACTCAGCACTGGTGAGATCATGCTGTGTCTAGTCACTTATCCCAGAATTTAGGATAGAGGAAATGAGCTTAAGATAAGTAAAATAAAGAGCTGAACTCTCCAAGGTTAGAATCCTGTGAAGGGTTAAAATGGTTTTCATTTCTTAGACCAGAGGAAAATCTGGTTAAAAAATACATTATTATCATTCTGTCCAATAAGAATTATTGCACAGATTACAGCGATGACTGTTTCTCAAGTTTTGTTTAAGCTATAATAGAGAAAATTAATTTTAGTAGCAAAACCAAGAAAAGCAGAAAGGAGCCTTTGATATCAGAAATGGTTCTTCCACATTAAATGGGTTCCCAAAAGACTTTAGAACATTGCAAATGTGGGAATCTTAAAAATAGAATTTCAAATATGTAAGCCTTGGAGGTCAAACAAAGGACAGGATGACCTTTTAAGATGATTTCCATGGCTGCAATTCAAAGTCTGTATTACAAAGGACGACAGGGTGTTCATTATTCAAGCTTAAAGTGGTTGTGTAGCTAAGAGAAGCAAAAATATCAGTGAAAAGCATGTGCAAGTAACTGGCCTTGCTTCAAAATAGAATGTAATTTGATTGTCCAAAGATTCCTTTGTGGAAGAGTGATGGAAGTAGATTTTCCCCATTTCTTTGCTTATGCCTTAATTAGTAATATTGGAAATTGTACTCTGAACCACATACTAGCTTTATCATTTAATTGTGCCCTTGCTTTCAATTCATTATTTTATTTACATTTTGCATATACTCACATATATGTACACAAATAAGTATCCATGCATATATTTTTGGAAATAAACAATAGAAAATTTTTGCATTTGACAATTTTTCAGCCAAACATAATCTTGTTTCTTGATATGGAATCTTCTACATTATTAGTAAAAATATTCAATGGAAAAATCAACAAAATATTAGACTATATGGTGTATGCAATGGTTATTGACTTCCCAATGCACAGATCCAACAAAGAAGTATATTTAAGAAGAAATTTATAGGGGTTGGGGATTTGGCTCAGTGGTAGAGCGCTTGCCTAGGAAGCACAAGGTCCTGGGTTCGATCCCCAGCCCGAAAAAAAAAAAAAAAAAAAAAAAAGAAGAAATTTATAAGTGAAGCACTTAGTAAACTATGAATAAGATAGTGTAAGTTTGACCTGAAAGCATGCTTATATTATAATACATGAATTTTTTGTTCAAGTTGTACAATAGGCACAATATCTGGAATGAGTTGACTGGAATCTTCAGTCTAGATTATAATATATATCATGTACATATTTACCTGGCTATTAAAAGTTGTAAAAATCATCACAGAAGAATCATTTACAACCAAAATAATTCTTTAAATTCCATAAAATCACTCATATGTTAAGGCTTACAAAATCTTGCAGAATAATGTAATTTTACCTATCTACAACCTAACAATTACTTAGATACATCAAGGTTCATATGGTTGAAGACCATTTTGACTGAAAAGCATTAGGATTCTTGTATTTTTAGAATTATAAAGCTTTTGTATGTTAAAAGAAATACCCCACATAACAAAATTACAAACTTTGAAATGAGAAAAAATATTCGCAAACATACATTAGACAAGGGGTTGCTATGATTTAAAAGTCTTATATGTTGAAATTTATCCCTGAAACTGACAGAATTTAAAAATGATTCCTGGAGGGATCTACACTCATGAACATTATTATGCCTGTAAAAGAGACCTTACAGAATGTGATTTTTCCCTATAATCTTCCATCATATGGGAACAGAGTAGAGTTCAGTCCAACATTCATTTCTGTGGTGCCCTAAATTTGGGTTCTCCAGCTTCCAGAAGTGCGTACATGAAAATGGAAATCACTGAGGAAAATAGGCCAGGCAAGTAGTACTATAGCCCATTTAGTTAGAATCACAAAGATTAATCCTCATATTGAAAAATGGCTATTATTTGAGAATGGGAATGTGGGGGAGAGATTGATGCAAATTACTAGGAAGATTTCTGTGGTGTCATTGCATACATTGGGGTACAAAAGTCCAAGATATCTATAATAATCCTAAAGAATAAAAGGGCTGATGCAGATATCATCATTTCCAATATTACATTGTATTGCAGAGCTATATTTAAAAAATCACGCTATTAGCATGAAATTCAACATGCTAACCAATGGAATTGAATTGCAGACCTGAAAGTAGTCCAAACAGTTCTGTACAACTGATTTTGACAAAGATACTAGAAGTGTACACTGAATAAAAGATGGAATGTTAACAAATGGTGCTGGTGAAATATGATGGCTCCATGCAGAAAAGGATGGCTCCATGAAGACCAATCTATATAAATCACCTTGAGGAAAACTCAACACCAAAAGAATCAAAGACCTCAACATAAAACCAGATATAGTAAACTTAATAGGAAAGAAAGTGATGAATCATCTTAAACTCAGTGGTACATGAAAAGATTTTCTGCATTGAAGACCAATAGCACAAGCACTAAGACATACTTTAAAGAGATCAATGTGTTCAATCTGATTCACAAAATATACTTGTATCAAAATATCAAAAGGAATCAGATTAAATACCTAGTTTTAAGTTTTATGTGCTATTTAAAAATAAATTGAAATTTGAAGAAGACAAGTAGTGCTATAAGTAATTGTTAGAGTTATTCTGAAAAGTTTGAGAGCTTTGAATGCATGAGAAGTCAACGAACAAGTGGTAATGTTATGATTTGCTACCCTGACAACTCTCCTTGGATATGATAATGGCTTCCCTGTCAGAGATGTCTCCCTTGCAAAAGACACAGTATGCTGTCTCTTCCATCACTGGTAGAAGTAATCAGATGATGGTAAACACCATTTGCAGAAGCTCAGTTGGTTTGACTGGAAAAACCTGGTATTAGTTTCCAAGGAAGTCCTGGAGATAAGTGATGCTACTGTGGGTGATTATTAATATCAACTGTCAACTTAACCAGATCAGGAGAAAATCAAACATTCACTTTTGTGAGGGACTTTCTTGATTAAATTATTTGATTTTGGGAAGATCCATCCTAAATATAGAGCATGACTTCTGTTGGTAACGTACACAAGGCCTATAAAAGGCCTTGTAAGAAACAAAGCTTTGTTTGTTCCATGTTTAGCTTCTTTCTTCTGTAAGATCATTCATTGGTCTTGTGACTACCACAGTTGCACTAGAGCCAAATTTTGCAGCTTCCACTATACACTGAAGAATAGCAGCTCTCCAAGAGACTTCCAAACTTCACCACACTGAGAATGCTGAGACTTCTATCCCTATAGACTAAGAAACTACCTGATTCATGATCATTGTAGTATAAACCCAGCCATTATGGAGCACCAAGAAGATACCACATAAGTCAAGCTAATAAATAAATCTCCTACACTAGCTCTCTCTCTCTCTCTGTCTTTCTGTCTCTCTCTCTCTCTCTCTCTCTCTCTCTCTCTCTCTCTCTGCTCTCTGCTTCTCTCTCTCTCTCTCTCTCTCTCTCTCTCTCTCTCTCACACACACACACACACACACACACACACACACACACACAGAGCATACTACAACCAACAACAAAATACCATGGTCTCGATTTTCCAATAAAAAGACAAACATAATTATACAGACTAACATAATTAATGTAAACACAGGAGACATTCTTCTGATGCATCGAGAAACACAATTTGACATTAAGGATAAAAATCACCTCTTCACCTCTGGGTAAAAGGATAGAATACATATTTCCAAACAAATAGACCTAAGAAGCAAGCTGGTATTGCAATTTGAATATCTGACAAAATAGACTTCAATCCAAAACTAATCAAGAGAGAGAATGTTATTATGTACTCATCTAAGGAAAAAATGTCCACCAATAGCATATTGCAGTACATCTATGCACCAAAGAAAAGGACATTTAAGTTAATACAAAAAGCACTATTACACATCAAGTAATATTTTGGTCTTCAAATGCAGATACTAGCGGCATCAATACTGCTCTCTTTCCAATAGAAAGGTCATTCAGAAAAAATCCAAAGAGATAAATACAGAACTTATCTGAATTCATAACCCAATGCACTTAATAGATATTTACAGAACATTTTAAGGAATCACACACACACCCACACACACACAAACCTTTTTCTCAGCACCTCATGGAACTTTCCCCTAAAATGCCCAGATACTTGAGAGCACAGAAATTCTAAACATAGAGGAAATTTGACTTAAAAACCTTCCATTTTATCTATTGTACCAATACCAACTAAAGTTGCATAGCAATACAACAGAAACAAGAGAAAGTTCATAAGCACAGTAAAAGTGAGCTTATTCCTAAGTGGAAAATGGGCCAAACAGAAATCAAGGAAGAAGTTAAAGACTTTGGAGAATCAAGTGAAATGATAGACAGTATAATATACTCATCTCCTCACACAAAACTCAACTCCAAGCGATTATAAAACCTCAACAAAAAACCTGATAAACTGAATCTGATAGCAAAGCAAGTGAAATATTTCCTTGAACTCATTGGCACAGGAAACTACTTTCTGAGTAGAACACTGTTAGCACAGATAATATATTTAACAACTGCAAACTCAAGAACCTGAAAAGCTTCTGAACAACAAAAATCATCATGATTTGAACAAGGATTTGCTAGGATACAGAATGGGAAATAATTTTTACCAACTACACCCCTGACAGAGTTCATATCCAAAATATCTAAAGGATTCAAAAATCTGTATATTAAGAAAACAACCCAACTTAAAAATTTGTATAGATATAAACAGATAATTTTCAAAAGACAAAATCCCAATGCCTGAGAAATATGTAAAGAAATGTTCAACATCCTTAGTAATTATAGAAATGTAAAGAAAAAAACTTGAAATTCCATCAAAATGGCTAAGTTCAATAAAATAAATGATGATTTACGTGGGCAAGGATGATAAATTGGGGAACATTTACCCATTCTAGTGGGCTTGAAATGTACATAGAAAATATAGCATTCTATGTAGTAGTTTCTTAGGAAGATAAAAAAATTATCTACCTCAAGATATAGCTTTATTACTCATTGGTATACACCCAAAGAATGTTTTATCCTAGAAACTAGATGGGGACAAGTGCATCTTTCTATGGAAGGGTGATATAATATCCATAAATGGATAAGGAAATTTGCCACTGGAAAGGGAAGATCACATGGGCAGTGGGAATAAAGAGAAGATGAAGGTGGGAATATGGAAAAACATTGAAAATTAAGGAACATTTGAGAAGTATGGAAACCTAGCATAGTAGAATGTTTCAAAAATATATACATATATAAATGCAACTTAATTGAAATTTGCAAATAATGGGGGAGAAAGAGCCCAAACTAGGCTTTCTTGTCACCAATAGAAGCATCTAATATCAGGAATGATCTAATTGAGTTGTTGGTCAAAGGGGTTCTCTGCGCATCTCCAAACAATTCAGGCTGCTGTCCAACTGTTTAACCACAAACTGATGGAGAACCATATTATTGATGTCAACCTCTGTAGAACACATTAAACATGGAGAAGCTGAGCTGGTAACTATAGAGCCTTCACATCTATTGAGAAGTGCTCAGGCTACAGGATGGTACTATCTTTGCTTCCAAAGGGACATAGTAAACACAAACCCACCAATATACAATTTAGTCTAGAATGATATTCGTGTCCTATCTCTAAGATGTGCTAGTGTAATGATGGCACAAAACTCATGGAATTAACCAACCAATGTCTTATTTGAGTTAAAGCCCGCTCCATGAAATGGAAACCAGACCTGCCATGACGTGGGAGTCTGAGACCCTAAAACTACATAGTTCAGGGATCTAGGGTAAACTGAAGGATGATAGTTCAACTTAATGAACATTGAAACAAAATGACTCCTAAGGACATTCTGCTATCTTCATAGATCAGTGCCTTGCTCAGCTATCATCAGAAAACTTTGTATCAGATCAGAACAGATACAGAGACCCACAGCTAAACAATATGGAGAGAGGGAGAGACCTTGGAACACTGAGCCTCTATCAAAATTTCTCCATAAAGGATCAGGGAACTCTGTGGAAGTGGAGGCAGAATTTACGAGTTAAGGGTCATGGAGGAAACCAAGGCATCAAGGACTTCTAAATGAATGTAATCAAAGGACACATGAACTAGAGACTGAAGTTGCATGCATGTGTCTATACCAGATGAGGTCTTCCAGCTGAAAGAAGTGGACACGAGTCTCTATCCCTAACCCAGAAGCCATCTTCATTTGATAACCACTGTCAAATGAAAACTTAGTTTCATCCAGGGTGTCCCCCTGTGGAAATTCCTTTTTCATTATTTTATTTATTTACATTCCATATGTTGCCCCCCTTCCCGGTACCGCCTCCCCAAGTTCTTCACCCCATCCCTCCCACCCCTGAGAGGTGCTTCTGAGAGGGTGCTCCCCACCCACCCACCAACTTCTACCTCATCTTCACCAGCATCCCCCTTACTTGGGGCATCAAATTTGTACAAGACTAGGCATATCCTCTCTCACTGAGGCCAGACAAGGCATTCCTCTGCTCCCATGTATGCTTTTTGGTTTGTGGCTTAGTGTCTGGGAACTCTGAGGGGTCTGGGTTAGTTGATACTCCTGTTCTTCCTATGGGGTTGCAATCCTGTTCAGTTCTTTTAATCCTTCCCCTAACTCTTCCATGGGGTCCCTACCTCACTCCAATGGTTGGCTGTAAGTATTGGCGTCTGTCTCAGTCAGCTGCTGGTAGATTCTCTCGGAAGACAGCCATGCTAGGCTCCTGTCTGCTAGCACAATGGGTGGGCTCCATGTCCAGCAGTAGATGGCAAATGTATAATGAAGTCAACATCATCTTTGAAAATTTCTTGTTTCACAATGTCAGGTTTTAGTGTTTTGGTTTTAATTTTTAAATCTCTTTTATTTAACCCTATATGTTCCTTGTGTACATATTATGGTTTTTGCTTTTATATTTTATGAGATTCCTAAATATGAGAATGAGTATGGCTCTTTTCTCCTTTGTTTGTTTGTTTGTTTTACTCTACTCCAGTGTATTGGTTTTATTTTACTTTACTATTATTCTTTAGAAGCCTGTTTGTTTTTTTAATGGGAAATAGTAAACTGGTAGATCTGGATGGGAAGGGAAGTAGAATCAAAGTAAAAGGGATACAGAGAGGGAAAACCATAATCAGGATATATTATATGAGAAAAAAACTATTTTAATTAATTAATTAATTATTAAGAATAGGTATAAAAATGAAATAGTGGAAGTAACTCATTTACCTGTCCTCAATGTACATTAGACACAAATCATGTAGTATTTTTAAAAAGTGCATAAAAAATTAATTATACAAAGAACACACTCAGGAGATGTAACGGATAACATGCTGACTGCAGTGCCTTATTTTATGCATGAAATCTGCTAACATTTCTTCAGTGTTCTCACCACAAACACAAGAAATGGCAGCTGCTGGTGGCTGACACATCAAGTCAATTAGCTTGACTGTGGTATGCACTTCACACAACATACGACATACATAGATCAAGTTCTCAACTGTCAACATTTTATATTTCTATTTGCCAATTTCACTGCAATAATGTTCTTTAAGAAAGCAATTATATTCCCAACATACTGACATTAAATCTTTATTAACTTTCTAAATTTGAATGTGAAAATGATGAAAAATTTTAAAATGAACATATATGCCGATGGGTTTAATATTGGTTATATGTAACTGTGCATATTATCAATCACTAAGGAATTTGTGAGCACTAACTGACTTAATAAATGTGTAAATTCTTAATTTAGCTTGTAGTACATTGAATGTGGTAAGTTTTATATTTTCTGACTCTGAAATCAAAATTCGCCTATTTATAATGTCAAACATTTATTTCTTTTGAAAGTCATAAAGGAGTTGGTGACAAGTGTTTCAATTCTTCACTATTCTTTTTTGATAATCTGCTCTTCCCAACATCTCTCGCATGGAGTGAAGAATATAGTTTATGACATGTGATGCTCACAGCACAGAGAGAGCGATGATCAAAGCAATAATTTATTTGGTGTGATTTGTCTCTTCTTTCATTTGGCCATTTTTCATTTTGATTCTCAGCTTTTTCATATTGAAGGTCTGGAATGTATGAATTTCCTAGCTTTAAATTTCCATGGCTTTACATGTTTATTTTTTATCCTCTACAATATTTTATTTTAAAATTAAAACCACCAGTGTTCTCTCCAGGAATCCACTTTCTCTTTCTCAATCATACATAATAAGACACCATGGGAAGATTATGGTCATTGTCATTAACTTAATTTCTACACAAATCTCCAATATTAATGATAACAACCAATTTAAAAGCACCTAAAAGTTATTTTTCTCAATGTAAGTGGAGAACATAGCAAATTTTATATCTGCTAATGAATCACATACCAAAAGGGAGTAACTTCCAATGATGTCTGGCATCCAGCAATGACCTGATATCCCCTAAACTTCTTCTAGTATCTTTTATAAGCAAACAAGTCCAGGGAAGAGGAAGAAAATTAAAATTTTTATTTTCATCATCTTTCATAGTTGCATTTTTTACTGCCCACAATACTGGATATGTACCCATTATTTACTCGTGCTAGCAATCCATCTATTATGTTTTCAAAACATAAGAGCTTGTGGATCTCCAGGAACCTCTATCTCAAGACTATCCTTTTTAGTACTTGTTTAATTTTCCAAAACTAATGCTATTGTTTCCTGCTCAGTAGTTTGTTCCAGCATTCTGGTGTCCACTGCACCACATTAAATTTTCCTATATTCATGCTTGATTTAATCTATTCATCTGAAGAGACATAAGCAGTATATTCTCCAGTATGCCTATCACTATTATAGTAAAGCCAGGACTGTCACTGCCCCCTTCTTAGAGTTTTATTTGTTCTCTCATTCTTAATATTTCTAATAAATACTCATCTTCCTAGACTGATGACACATAATCTTCTTAGGAATGATATAATTGGTTAAAGTTTTTGCTTGTAATTTATTGTCTTTAATTTATTCAGCATTTGGTGACTTTATGCTTTACCATAACTTATGGCAATAAATTTTTAAGGAAATAATTTCTTTTTAATATAAAGGTCACATCATGCTTTGATTCTTCACTTCATTCTTTTGTAGGCTACAAGAAATCTGCTTTACACACTCGTGAAGAAACAGTTCCATCAGTTCCACGGAGAAGGCATATGTCAAAAATGTCAATGATAAGACTTAGTATATTACTATAGAACTTAGTCAAAAGTTTGAGAGCATACTAGGCCTACTGTATTTGAATAAAATATGCCTATATCACCAGGAAAACACCCAAAGTCATAAAAGCATACTTCAGTTATTTTTTCCTTAAAATATATTACACTGAAGTAGAAGTGAAATTAAAAACTTACAATTGTTGAATCAGAAACAATTATCTGTAAAACAACTTTGGCTTTTTGTGTGAAATAAGATCTCACTGTGTAGCTTGGCTGGCACAGAATTTGTGATCCTTTTGTTTCAGCCTTCCCAGTGCTGAGATCTCCGGTTGCCCGATTATAAAGTTATATATATACATATATATATATATATATATATATATATATATATATATATATAATTTGCTCCTGTATTCAGTAACTATAAATTTCCTGTTCAGAAAGTAGAAAGTAGGGAGATGTGGAAATGACTTGATCAGTAAAATGCTCACAGAGCTGGGGATTTTAGGTTATATTTTCATCAAAAAACATAAAAAGCCTAGTATGACTTCACACATGAAACTCTAGCCTGGGGATAAGGACAGATTTCGGGAGCTCGTCAGTCAGCCAAGCCAATCAGTAAGCTACTTGTTCAGTAAGAGAACTTGACCTTAAATAAAAGGGAGAAAAAGGGAGAGCAAGACTCCATTGATCAATGTCTGCAGTGTAAGTGTACACATTCATACTTCCATTCTAGTGTGTGGTGCTCACATTTGCACATACTTTAATTTACTAGTGCACAAGACACACACAGATATACACACACACAGACACACAGACACAGACACAGACACACACACACACACACACACACACACACCAAGACAAAACAAAATTGAATTAGTAAATTAAATATTTTTATTTAGTTACTCTTAAGACCTTATATCTTACTAGCATAAGTGGTAATTATTGCAAATGCTGCCTCTAGAGGAATTTTAATCCAGCAACATGGCTGCTCTGATCATATACAAAGACCTAGGTTGGAATTATCAGGCTGGAATGAAGACACACCCTTATTACACACTTTAGTCCCAAGCAATGAAGGTAAAGTTAGTTTGTAGAAGGAAGCAGCCATTTTTGATAGTTATGTCTAATTGAGTGGCAGATAAAATGATGAATCAGAGAAAGATTTGACAGAACAGGCTATGCCCAACTCTCATGAGAAGAGTGAAGAAAGAGAGAAACACAATATGGAACAGTACAGAGGGAGGGAGGAAGGAGGCATTTTTACAAGGGTAGTTTTATATAGACAGATTGAAAAGAGAACCTAGACTCAGTTAAAGACAGTAAGAGTCAGAGAATGAGAAGAAGTCAGATTAGAACAAATTGGTAAAGTGAATTTGAAGCCAAGTAGGGCAATTCAGTGAAAAGCAGAAAGAAGCAAGTTTGAATCAGTCAGCTTGGAGAGGAGAGTTTTGAGTCAGAAAGGCTGAGTTGATCCAGCCAGCCAGAGCTCAGAATGAACAAGAATGTGATCTCATTCAGCAGAAATTCTCAGAGACTGGAAACATTCTAGGTCTAGGTAAGATTGTGTGGAGGCTAGAAGCTTCCTAGGTTAGCAGATGGAGACAGTAAGCCTGAGAGACAACAATTAGTGTAGGAGAATAAAAGTTATTTTACAGTTGTCCTTTGCTAGAACCATTCATAAAACAAAGGGAGATTTAAAGACTGGTTTTTATGAAGTTCCTCCTTGGAGGAATTCAGTCATTTTTAAAAGTGCGGAGCACAGTAAGAGAAATAAACTTTAAGTACTTCTACCATGCTAGGGCCCTGAAAGAAAGTATCTAAAGCAAAAATGGAAATACATTTCTTGGCTTACTATATACACTGTTCACATTATGTATAATATTTAAACATAATAATAGTTTTGTGTCAATTATTTAGAAATAAACATAACAGATATCTTTTTATAATTTCCTTATCTCTTATATTACATTTTAACTGTAGTTTCCCCTTTCTACTCTCCACCAAGCACTTCTCCCCACATCCCTTCTTTCCTCAATTCACTATTACTCCATTTCCCTTCAAAAAAGGGTAAACTTCTCAGGGCTGTTAATTAAACATTCCATATCAAGTTGATATTAGATTAGATACCTCTCCTCATATTAGACTGAAATTAGCAACCCAGTAGGAGGAAGGGGATCCTAAAAGTACACAAAACCTTTAGAAATAGCTCCTACTCCCCCTGTGAGGAATCCCACAAGAACACCAAGCCTATACAACCAGAAGACCTATGTCAGACCCATACAGGATGTCTGATTATTGGTTCAGTTTCAGTGAGCTCCTGGGAACAACTCTTAGTTATCCAGTCTTTTCTGTTGTGTTGTCTTTGATCCTTTTAGTTCATGCAATTTTTTTTCTTTCACCTTTCAGCCAAATTCTTGAAGTTCCATTTAATGTTTGGCTGTGGGTCTCTGCATCTGCTAAGGGTTCTATGAGTATAGCATAATATTATTAGAAATTATTTCATAGAATTATTTCCCAGATGTGTTTAGTTCTATCCCAGGTCACGGAACTATCTAGCACCTGGATTCTTAACCTCCAGGCAGGGTCCAGGGTGGACTCCCTCTTGTGGCACGAAGTCTCAACCTCCACCACTCATCGATTGGCTGCTCCCACAATCTCTATGTCACTTTTACCTCAGCACAACTTGCAGGCAGGACAAAATTTGGGTTGAAGGTTTTGTGGCTAGGTTGGTGTACCAGTCCCTTACTGGAAGTCTTGCCTGGTTACAGGAGATGTCCAATTCAGGTTCTTTATCCCCAATTACTAGGAGTCTTACTTAGGGTCGCCCTCATAGATTACTCAGTGTTTCCATTGCATTGGGTTTCTATCACCTACACCCAAATGACCCCAAATCAAGTCGTCTCTCCCAGTACATTCTCTCTCCATTTTCCCCCCACCACACCTGTTCCAGTCCCCACCTGATCCCAGTCCACCCATGGAATCTATTCTATGTCCCTTTCCCAAGGAGATCCATTTGTCCCTACTTGACCTCTCCTTGTTACTTAGCCTCTTTGGATCTCTGTATTGTAGCATCATTATCCTTTATAGCTAATATTCACTTATTAGTGAGTATATACTGTGTTTGCCTTTTGGGGTCTAATCTATCTTTCTCAGGATACTTTTTTAAGTTCCATTCATTGCCTGAAAATTTAATCATGTCATTTTTTTTCTTACAGCTGATTGATACTCCATTGTGTAAATATAATAATACATTTTCTTTATCCATTTTTTTTACTTGAGGGACATCTAGGTTATTCTCAGTTTCTGTGTATTATTAAGAAAGCTGCTATGAACATAGGAACAAGTGTCCTTATGGTAGGATGAAGAGTCCTTTGGGTATATGCCAAGAAGTATAGCTCAGCCTTGTATTAGATCAAGTTCTAATCTTGTAAGGAATCACCATGTTGCTTTGCAAAGTGGTTGTACAAGTTTGTACTTTAACCAGCCATGAGGGAGTGTTCTCCTTGCTTTACATCCTTGCTTGTATGGGCTATCACTTGTGCTTTTGATCTTAGACATCCTGACATGTGTAAGATGGGATCTTGGTATCATTTGATTTGCATTTCTATAGTGATGAAGAATGTTCAACATTCCTTTAAATGCTTCATCATTAGAGAGTCCTTTTATGAGAGTTCTGTTTGAATCTGTATCCCACTTTTAGTTGGATCATTTGGATTGCTGATGTCTAGTTTTTTGAGTTCTTCATCTATTTTGGAAGTTACAATGTTTCAGATGTAGCGTTGGTGAAGATCTCCCCATTCTGTGGACTGCCTTGTTTTCTTTTGATGGTGTTCTTTGATGTACAAAAGCCTTTCAGATTCATGAGTTCCCATTTATTAATTGTTTACCTTACTGCATGTGCTAATAGTATTCTCTTCAGAAAGCTGTCGTTAGTGCCAATGCATTAAATCTATTGGCATCTTTCTGTTTTATCAAATTCACTGTATCTGGTCTTAAGTTGAGGTCTTCAATCCACTTTGACTGGAGTTTTATGCAGGGTGATGGATATGGATCTCCTTGCATTCTTGTAATACAGTTATCCAGTTGTATGGCATCATTTTTTGAAGATACTCTTTTCTATTTTATAATTCTGCTTCTTTATTAAAAAATAGGTGTGGCATTATTTATGGGTATTTGACTCAATTCCATTGATTAACCTGTTTTATGCAAAATTATGTGGTTTTTACTATAGTAGAGCTTCACATCAGTGATGTTGGTACTCCAGAAGTTCTTTGAAATACTTTTAGTTTTACATTGATTTTCTTAAAGCATATTTCTTCATCTTTCTTATATCATCTGGATAAATAATGTAAATCTGAATTTGCATTGCCTACTTTAACCATGTGACATTTTCTATGGGTATGTAAGTAGAACTCTGCTACAGAACCATGATCTTACCATGATTATTCATAAAATAAGAATGTAAATCCTTTCCTAACTTTAGAACTTTATTTGATATATGCCTTGTTATTCAAAGAGATGCATTTTATATTATGTTAGTTTATTTCTTATGTCAGAACACGCATTACTATTTTTGCTTACTGTATAAACTTTTCTATGACACTACTTAGGTGAGGTTCAGTTTTTTATAGAAATCAATTAACATTCAAAAAACAAGCAGTACCCTGAAATATATTCTGGCATGCTTTGGATATTGCTATATTTCTCCCTGAGATTTAACATAGTAGGAATAAAGGGAACATTTTTATTGTTTGTTTGCTGTTATTTATTTTAGAAAAAATTATATGTGAAGAAGTTTCTGTAATGTCCTCAGAGAGGAAGCTCTGTGTCTAAGAAATTAGAATTTAAGAATAGATAAAAGTATTCCTGTTCTAGAACATTGGCTATTCTCTCTCAGTACAAATTATCCAAAAATATTAAGATAATTGATAGGAAATAATATTGATCTGTTATGAGGCTAAAAATGATTCCTTAGACCACCTACTGTTAAGACCTTACATGTATACTCTGCAATTGAATAGTGTGTGTCCTACATCTTTTAAGGCCAAGGAAGTTGGTGGAAAGTTACTACTTTCTATATGAAGATTATCTCTCTCACTTTGGTTTTAGCATTCACAAGCTTTTATTCATAAGTATCTACTTATCTCTTGTTCCTCTTAGCAAAAAAAAATTGGCATTTCTTCATGCTTTTGGGCAGAAGAACAAAACAACAAACAAGTACCATGCAGCAACAACCACAAAAAACAAACTAGGGACTCGTGTGAGTAGACAACCTTAGAAATAAATGACTCAATCTACTGCATGCTTCCTAATGAATTCATCAATTTAGCTTTCATTTTTTGTTAGAAATTACAGCATGCCAGCCGTGAAAAATTTCCTCCATTTATAAAGCAAATTGTTTACATTACAAACAGATTTAGGAACAGGAGCAATTCCGTAACTTCAACTTCAATGAAATGAAAGAGCCCACCAAATCTTAGTAGCCTGGAAGAAATTACAACCAATTTTACAGATGCTTAATGTTCCAAGACTGCAATACCTAAGAGCCAGATCATACCTTTGGGTAAACCACAGTGTAGCACTTGTTAGTAATACTAAAAACAGACATTATTTGAATAAATAGAATGGATTTTTTTTGGATACTCAGTGTGTTTCTCCTCAATTGTCTCATTTATTCTTACAAAATATTTCTCTTTTTTTCCATTATTTTATCATTCACTCTAGATCCAGATCTCACTGCTTCCCATCTTCCCTCACACAGCCCCTCCTTCACCCCCATCCCCTATCTTCTTTTTCTCTGGGGAGGGGAACCCTCACACTATGGATACCAACCCATGCAGGCACATCAAGTCACTGCAGAAGCAGGCACATCGTCTTCCACTTACATGAAACAAGGCATTCCAGTTAGGGGACCAGGATCCAGAAGCAGGCAAAAGAGTCAGCAACAGCCCTTGTTCCAGGTTCTATTTTTTAGGGGACACACATGAAGACCAAGCTGTATATATATATTATATATATGCTATTAATTAGGAAAGAGAAAATTAAGAATTGTACAAAAATAATCTTAATTTAGGAACTAAGAAGAAAGGTAGTAGATTAGAACCTTATCCTGGAATTCAATGGGGAGGTGGTTCTGGTGAAGTCATCTGACATCTGAGTACGTGAAGTCCCGGACCAGCGGAGGATCCCTGCCTTCAGCAGCTCTCTGCTCCCAGGCCCCCTGGAGGGGAGTTCTCGCCGCCTGGTCGGGTTGGCACTCCTGGGAGGCAGCAGAGCGGAGGAGACCACTAACGCGCCCACCCCCTGCTCACATCCCTACAGCCCAGGAGGAACCTGGGGAGACGGCTCTGGGTACCTTGGGGAGAGGAGCCCAGAAAAGAGATCCACCATGCCTGAGGACACTGGCACCTGAAGGGACCGGGACTGGATAAACAGTTCTCACCCAAACCTGGAGGGAGAGCAAACCTTCAGAGGCGGACACGCCTGGGAACCAGAAGAGACTGCACGCTGCACACAGTACTGACCCCAGGAGGAAACAAAAGCTACCTGGAAC
>NC_046156.1:80573407-80585640 GCF_011064425.1 Rattus rattus
GCATGTTTTTGGTACAGAGACAGACACATAGACCAATGGAACAGAATTGAAGACCCAGAAATGAACCCACACACCTATGGGCACTTGATTTTTGACAAAGGAGCCAAAACCATCAAATTGAAAAAAGATAGCATTTTCAGCAAATGGTGCTGGTCCAACTGGAGGTCAACATGTAGAAGAATGCAGATCGATCCAGGCTTATCACCCTGTACAAAGCTTAAGTCCAAGTGGATCAAGGACCTCTACATCAAACCAGATACACTAAAACTTATAGAAGAAAAACTAGGGCAGCCTCTCGAACACATGGGCACTGGAAATAATTTCCTGAACAAAACACCAATGGCTTATGCTCTAAGATCAAGAATCGACAAATGGGATCTCATAAAACTGCAAAGCTTCTGTAAGGCGAAGGACACCGTGGTTAGGACAAAACGGCAAGCAACAGATTGGGAAAAGATCTTTACCAATCCTACAACAGATAGAGGCCTTATATCCAAAATATACAAAGAACTCAAGAAGTTAGACCGCATGGAGACAAATAACCCTATTAAAAATGGGTTTCAGTGCTAAACAAAGAATTCACAGCTGAGGAATGCCGAATGGCTGAGAAACACCTAAAGAAATGTTCAACATCTTTAGTCATAAGGGAAATGCAAATCAAAAGAAACCTGAGATTTTACCTCACAGCAGTGAGAATGACTAAGATCAAAAACTCAGGTGACAGCAAATGCTGGCGAGGATGTGGAGAAAGAGGAATACTCCTCCATTGTTGGTGGAATTCCAGACTGGTACAACCATTCTGGAAATCAGTTTGCTGTTTCCTCAGAAAATTGGACATTGAACTGCCTGAGGATCCAGTTATACCTCTCTTGGGCATATACCCAAAAGATGCCCCAACATATAAAAAAGACACGTGCTCCACTATGTTCATAGCAGCCTTATTTACAATAGCCAGAAGCGGAAAGAATCCAGATGCCCTTCAACAGAGAAATGGATACAGAAAATGTGGTACATCTACACAATGGAATATTACTCAGTTATCAAAAACAATGACTTTATGAAATTCTTAGGCAAATGGTTGGAACTGGAAAATATCATCCTGAGTGACGTAACCCAATCACAAAAAAACACACATGGTATGCACTCATTGATAAGTGGCTATTAGCCCAAATGCTTGAATTACCCTAGATGCCTAGAACACATGAAACTCAAGACGGATGATCAAAATGTGAATGCTTCACTACTTCTTTAAAAGGGGAACAAGAATACCCTTGGGAGGGAATAGAGAGGCAAACATTAAAACAGAGACAGAAGGAACAACCATTCAGAGCCTGCCTCACATGTGGCCCATATATATACAGCCACCCAATTAGACAAGATGGATGAAGCAAAGAATTGCAGGCAGACAGGAGCCGGATGTAGATCTCTCCTGAGAGAAACAGCCAGAATACAGCAAATACAGAGGCAAATGCCAGCAGCAAACCACTGAACTGAGAACAGGACCCCCTGTTGAAGGAATCAGAGAAAGAACTGAAAGGTTGAAGGGGCTGAGACCCATATGCACAATAATGCTAAGCAACCAGAGCTTCCAGGGACTAAGCCACTACCTAAAGACTACATACGGGACTGACCCTGGACTTGACCTCATAGGTAGCAATGAATATCCTAGTAAGAGCACCAGGAAGGAAAGCCCTGTCCTGCTAAGACTGAATCCCCAGTGAACTAGGATTGTTGGGGGAGGGCGGCAATGGGGAGGGGAACACCATAAAGAAGGGAGGGGTAGGGATTAGGGGATGTTTGCCCAGAAACTGGGAAAGGGAATAACACCTGAAATGTATATAAAAAAATTTCAAGTTAATAAAAAAAAAAAAAAAAAAAAAAAGAAAAAAAATTTTATTTAAAAAATATTTATGTGTGTTCATGTGTACAAGTTCATGTGTGGGAAAGCCTAGCCCTTAAGAAAGAATGTTTGGTGAGCTGTGTGAAGCATAGAAACATGTAATTGTTATTTTTTATGTTCAGAGGAAATGCTGGTCTCCCGGAGGTTTATCCAGCAGCTGTGGGCTTACTCTGGGCAGCTGTTGACATGGGGCTGAGACCTTCTAGTACCAGCTCAAGGTAGGAAATGCGCGGCTTCTGGTAGTGGATGGACTTGAGTTCCCCCGCAGCTCTGTTGTGTAGTTTGAAGACAGATGCTGTTTGAACCTTATTTTCTGAATAGAGAGCACCCTTCCCAATAAATTTTAACTTCCCCTTTAAGCATATAGGATTTGGTTTGCTGAGTCAGGGAATTAGGATTTTGTTGAAGGCTCAGAAAATTTCTCTTCTTTTTAGTATTGTTTTCATTAGGGTGTGTGTGTGTGTGTGTGTGTGTGTGTGTGTCTGTGTGTGTGTGTGTGTGTCTGTGCGCGCTTGCCTGCCTGCCTGCCTGCCTGTGCATATGTATATGTGTTGTTTCCGCCCCATAGGAATAGGAATAGGAGAGGTGCTCTGAAGTGGCCCCAGGGCAGCTTATGCAGCATGATGGTATAGACAGGTTCCATGCTGCCACTGAGCAGTGTTTCTTTGTCCTGAGAGCTGGCTGCAGCCCTGCTCATATTGGGAGCTTTCAATTTCAGGCTGCAGTAGGTTTTTGGTTGTCACAGCAGAGAGTATCTGCATTCTCACCGCCAGGGAGGTGGACTCCATTTGCAGAGAGAGATTCATGGGGAAAGACTGCAGCGCATTTGTTAGTCTCGGTAGATTGAGCAGCTGTGAACTTTCCCCTCACTAAGGCCATCCCTAACTCAAGCCTCGGGAGCTGTTCCCTACAGCTTTTACTCTGGACTGAGCTCACCCTCCCTGTTGCCTGCCCTGATCCTCAGCTTCCACCTGGTTCCCAGCAGCTACACAAACAGACCAGTTCTTTTAGTCTGGGCAGGGATTTTGTTGCAGCTTTCAACCTGAAGTAGCAAGTATTGCTGAGGTGCTGGGGTCCTCACAGCTGGGAGAACTGAAGTAGAGGAGGAAGGTGTGGCCAAGGTCAAAGCTCTGGGCCAGGTGTGGTGGTCTCCACAGGTGGCCATTTCTGAGCACCATCTCCACTGCTGTTTCTCACCCCTGGCTTCTGATACTGCAGGCCGCTTCTGACAGTCCCATAGTGATGAGGATGGGGAGGGGTCTGTGGGCAGCAAGTAGACACACCACCCAACCCGGTTCAGGTGACCCAAGGGTGTCTGTTAGCCCCGCCTCCGCCCTCTCCCCCATGTCCCACCCCCAGACTGCAGCCAAGCTGCTCAAGTGGTTCTAGCTGTTGGCGGGGTCCTGCAGCTGTGATAGTCTCCTCCTCTCTGGCCCCTCCTCCGCACCCACCTCTCAGGCCCTCCTGGGATAGCTGTCCTCCTCTGGGACCCTGCACTTGCTCCCAGCTTTGTGGCTAGGCTCACTGCTCTCCTCCTTTACCTCGTTTTCTCCTTGGCCATCCTGGTCCAGACAGGTAAGGTCATTGAGGGCTGGGGCACCCGGGGACCCCGCCCTCGTGCCTGGGGGTCGCTCTGTGCATGAGCGACTTTGTCTCTACCTGGCTGGCCTGAGGTGTGGCGTCGGGGTAGGAATAGGGAGACCTGGCTGCTCTGGGCCTAGGGGTGAGGGTCTAAGATTTTCTGGAACTGAACCAACTCTGAATTGAAGATGAGGGATGGGACCTTCTTAGGGCTGGTATGAAAACACTAGGATGTTAAAATCCTAGCCAAGTATTAGTGATAACAGCTGTCCCCAGCAGTGTACCTTGGGAAAAACCTTGGAAAAAGCAGTCATTTTGAAAATTGGCCTTGAGGCCACCTGCAGCAAAAGCATCTGGAGAGCTTCCCAGGAGACTCTCTGGCCACTTTCATCAGGAACTGGGAGGGTTAGTAGAGAGACAAAGGGAAATTAGGGTGGGGGTGACTTGTACTTCTTAACAGCATCCTACGTGCTTTTGGTGTCTGTCCCTACACTTCTAGAGACTCTGGTCATATTTTGTGGAGGAGGTGGACACAGAAATTGTGCTGAATCAAGGGAACACGTTTCTTTCACCTTGTGCAACTCAATTTATAGACCAGGCCTAAGTGGCATCACCTGGGGTCTAAGGTTAGAAATGCAGTAGCTCCTGAGTTACTGTGTCAGATTCAGTGACCTATTTAGCATAGTAATCAGATCCCCAGGAATTTGCAGGCACATTCAAGTCTGAGTAGTGTCTTCTTATGATAAATACAATCTGTGATTCAGAATAGCATCTTAAGCATGGACCAACAGAGTCTTCTTTCATTTATTATGTCCTGTCTCCACATCAGGAGGGGAAAAATGGCTTCAAGAAAACACTGCAATTGTAGTTGATTCAAAGCAGCATTATGCTTTGAGCTTTCTAAAAATGAAGGCAAACCCAACCAGTGAGAAACATAGGCTTAGGCAAACCAAACTTGGCCTTAGCACTGACTTCTAGCAAGGTTTATGTCACATATAAGGAATACTGGGAAAGAGAACTCCTTGCCCAGGTCATTATGATGAATGAATGAATGAATGAATGAATGCAGAAATGGTTTTCCTAAGGCAATTCTGTTGGTGTTGGTACAAGAACCTTTCAGTGAGCTACAGAGAGATGGCCAGTCTGGGTTCTGGGTTCTAGGAACTGATGCTGCAGAGGGGGAAGACAGCCAACACTTGTATCTCTGTGATGACAATATGGTAGAGGAAGAAACCCAGCATAAACGTCAGATCTATGTCATGGACTGCTATGGAGGGAAGAAAGCAAACAATCACAGGGATAAAGAGTGGCTCATGATTTTAGTCTCCTTTTGGGGATAAAATTTTTATTGTCTAGTGTCCTTTTGTAGAGAAAAGTATCCAGTAGCACACCTTTTCCTTGAGCTTTGTGTCCCAAACACTGCGGGAGATGCCTGAGACTGTAAATGTCAATTGTTTTTCCTTTGCTGAGTTGAAATGCAAAGCCCTGTGCATGGTAGATAATTGCATCTTATAGCATGGAGGTTTTGAAACTAGACTGTGAATGCCCTTAGGTTTTCCTGCTTTGAAGTGAGAGAGATGGGGGAAGCTGGTAGAGGCGAAGTCATACAGTGATTAATTGGCAGCTAGGGTTTGCTCCCAGGCTTCTGTGACTCCACAGTCACCATCTTAAAACACACGGCATAATTCATTTAGACCTGGAGGCTGCCCCACTTCTAACCTTCTGTGGCTTTCTGAGTTCTCTAAACCCGTTCAATCAGTCCATATAATGACTAATAATCGCAAAAGATGTCTCTGGTCCAGGAATGTGTCCATCTTAGATCAAGTACTACTCCCTGGGTGTTTTTTGTGCCCATCGTATGTCTTCCATCCTTGTTTGCTTGCTTTCTTTTTTTAAAAGATAGAGTCTCAAATTTGCTATGTGTTCAAAGGTGGCCTTGAACTCTTGATCCTCCTGCCTCTGCTTCCTGAGACCTAGGCTTAGATTCCTGATTCTCTTGCCTCTCCCACCTGAGACTTGGAGTTACACTTATGTGCCACCATGTCTGACATGCATCTTGTTTTGAATCAACACTACAACTGTTTAGGTTAGATATCCTCACTTCCAAGTAAGGGGACTGTGGCTACAGGTCAGAAAGAATGGCAGGGTTCAACCAGATAAGAACGCCACTCTGTGACCTTTTTGTTTTGTTTCGTTTGACCTAAGAATACTGAACCAGAAGTATCTTTGCTTTAAAGGTAGGGACCTAATTTTTCTGTAGCAGGGTCCAGGGAGCTCTGCCCCAGTGTCCCTTTATTCTTGTTCCTGGTCCTCAGTAATGGGTTGTACCTGAACAACCCTAGAAGGCATGCAAAAGGTTCCAGAAGCACTTTGGCACTCCTGGAGGGTTCCAATGTCCCTCCAGGCCCTAGGAAGTAGCAACACATTTTAGCTCTCAAAAGTTGAAAGGGTGATTAAAACGTCACTCTATAGAGACCAAGGGGAGTTAATGTTAATGTGTTCTACCGCTTCTGAAACATCTTTTGAGGACAGGTGCATCACACACATGTATGGCATGCACCAACCTGGGAAGGTTGCCACAGTTATCTGCTCTGACGCTCAACGTACTAGTGAATTTTTTCAAACTGCTTTGCAATTCTATCTTGCCATAGTCAGGACGATCCAATCAGATAGACAGCTCTCAATGGACAAACTATAAATGGCTAATAAATATTTGAGGAAATGTTCAGTATCCTAGGTCTTTCGGGAAATGCAAATTGAAATTGCTTGAGCTTAGAATGGTGTTGATGAGGATGGGGTGGGGGCGGCTTACTCAGGATTGGTGCAGCCACTGTGGAAATTAGTATGCGGTTCCTCAAAATCTGTGAATAGAACTCTCATATGATTCAGCTTCACCACTCCTGTGCATGTACTTAAAGGACCTTAAGTCAACAGACCATGAAGATAGCTGTGCACCATGTTTGTGATTATTCCCAATAGCCAGGGTATGGAACCAGTCTAGACTCCCATAAGTTGACAGGTAGCTAATGACAATGTGGTACATACATGTACATAATGGAGTTTTGAGATGATTATCATTATCATTCTTTTTATTATTATTTTACTATTGGGGTATATATGTCTAGCCACACTGCAGGGTACACATGGAAGTCAAAGGACAAGTTTCTTTAGTTGATTGTCTTCTTCCACCCTACAGGTCCCAAGGATCAAACTCAGGTTATCAGGCTTGATGGCAAGTGCCTCTACCTACTGAACCATTTTACCAGCCTCACAATGGATTTCATTCATCTGTGAAAAAAAAAGTTATATTCCTTGCTGGAAAATGGATAGAACTGGATATGATCATGTTAAGTAAAATACGTCACCCAGATAAACAAATACCCAAGTTTTTCCTCTCATGTGCTAAGTCTATATGTGTATCCATGTATATATTTATATTCATACATGAAGATAAAGCAGGAGTGTTGAGAAGAGGTAAGGGAAGTAGTAATGTGGCAAGAAAAAGAGGAGGTTAATAGGGAAAAGATGTGAAATCAGAAGGGAGACTAAGTAGTGGATAATAGGGATGGTGAGCATGAGTGAAATATGAAATGTCATAATGAAGCCCATTACTTTATATGTTAATTTTTAAAACAAAATAAAAGAACTGGTCAGTAACAGTAGGACTGTTGGTCCTACGTAAGCAACATGTAGCTCCAAAGGCTTTAGCAACCTTTTGGGGACATTACTATTCGTTTCGTCAGTAATACCATGGGGATGACGGCCCTTTTCTCCTGGTGTGGCAGTTATCAGGATTAAATAAATGTGTCTAAAGTGCTTAGCACAGGACCTACCTTCCAGTAGCCCCTTTCAGATTACTACAAATTAATCTTACTTTTTCAATGTTCCCAGCAACATTTTAATACATACACTTTGCAAATCCTGACAGTGTTGTTTACATGAAATGGTCAGAGATCTCACACCTATACAAACAAAAAGGGGGAAGGAAATGATGGCAAGTGACAACTTAAAGGGCAAAGGCTTTGGGAAGTAATAAAAACCTTCTAGAAATAGAGAAAGGTAATGCTGTATGTTCTTAAAGTATCATAAAAATCATTGAATTAGACACATTGAAAGGGTGACTTGTGTGATGTGAACTCTATATTCATTTAAAATAATCCCCAAAGGCTGAAGATGTCGCTCATTGTCAGGTAGAATATATATTTAGCATGTGCAAGGCCCTAGGTTCTATCTTCAGGCCCAGAAAAAGAAAGGAATGAGTAGATAAATGTAAGTTATTTAAAAGGTAAGCTGGATGTGTTGGCCTATGTCTGTAATCTCAGCATTTGGGGATGATGCAGAAGGATTGCTGTAAGTTTGAGAGCAGTCTAGATTACGTGATGAGGTCCACACTAGCCTACGGAAAGGAAAGGAATCCAAAATACCACATCATGTCCAATAGAAAAAAAATGCTTTCCTAATTATACCTTACATGGTGACACATGCCTTTTAATCTCAGTGCTCCAGGAGCTGAGTCAGGAGGATCTTGAATTTGGGGCTAGACTCCCTTCAGCAAACAGCCAACCAGAATAAGGTGTACATAATTGTGGGTAAGAGCACAATGACCCCGGTGCTAATTATACTGAGTGGACAGGCTGGGTTCCTAACAGGAACTTGTGCACTGATTTGGGGGTATCTAGCTTTATACATGTGCCCCAGAAAGAGTGTGGGATTGGCTTCAAGCTCCTTGAGTGCCTTCATCAGTCCTGGGAATTGGGCATCATGAGGACAGAGAGAATTTTCTTTCCCTCAGTGGTACTGGGGTCACCATTTTGTCAGCTAGTCCTCCACAGGGTCTAGAGCCTCATTCTTGAGACGTTTGATAAGTTTTCAGCCCCTCCTTTGGTGGTATAGGCCACGTCTTCATTTTTCAGTACAAGACAGACACCAGGTACCTGTATCAAGTGTACAGAAGCCATTTGAATGGATATTTGTGGGTAGCAACAAAAATAAAGTTATGGTTGGGGGTCTCCACAGCGTGAGAAATGGTGTTAAAGGGTCACAGTGTGAGATGACAAGAAAAAGGCTGCTCAGAGGGGCCTGAAGCCAGGAGCTTCACTGGGTTCTGAGAGTAGACTTTCTAGACACACTGACTTTCCTGTCTCCAGTTGTGCTTCCTACCTGATGGTTTGGCTTTTCCAACTTTATGTCTACTGTCACTTTGTACATTTTTAATGTTGTTCCTCTGCTGCTCTTGGGTTCCCAGAAAGCCTGGCTCAGAGGCTCCTGAACCTTTGTTTATTCTAGACTCAGCTCTCCCAGTAGCCTTCTCAGAGGTCCAGTGACTGAGGATTTGTTGTTCTAAAGTAGGTATATATAAGATCACCATTGGATTTCTGGTGAATGTCTGTAATCTCAACACTCAGGAGGTAGAGGCAGGAGAACCAGGACTTCAAGGCTAGCCTCAACCACACAGCCAATTAGAGGCTACCCGCTGGTATATGAAACCTTGACTCCACTTTTCCATACATCTGCATATCTGCCCTTTGTGGCCTTCACAGTCACACAGTGTTGCTTTCATTGAACTCTACACATTGTAAGTCCCATTGGATGGTGGAGAGTCTAGGTCACGGTACATATTCCATCATGAAAGTGGAGGAGTGTCCAATGAATTTTAGCCCCAGTTTCTCAACAGGCACAAACTCATGGAGTTGTAGGGTCCTGCTGAAATGCTGCACCCCTAAAGTTCTCCCCAGTCTTCCCAGTGGCAGTGACTGTATACCTCTAGCATGAAGCTGGTCCCTTTAGTTCTTTGAGTAGCAATGACCATTAGAGGTATTTGGTGACCTGCACATCTCTTTATTTCTAGCCCTTTGAATCAGGCCATGATGTGTCTGTCAATTGTCGGTTGTCACTTTCCCTCTCCATTGGGGTTGGGCGTGAGCTAGGTGGATCCAAAGATTTTTCTAGAATTTTCTCTATGGTTGAGGCTTCATACAGAGAGTATAATGTCCAGTGGGACAGCTCCCTTAGTGGAATTGGCAGAGCATCGGTCTTCAGAAGTCTAGATCAGGAGCTGGGGCAACCTGGGGGCCCTTGTCTATGACAGAGAAAAGTTACTTAGGTTTGCCTGTTTCTAGATGCAGACAGCAGAGCAGTTCCTTAGCACCAGTCCTTTGAATTTTAGCCTGGAAGTTGTATGTGGGTTGGGGTAGCATAGTGTGAGAAACCTGTCTAGCATATACAAGGTTCTGGGTTCCAGGAAGTAGTGGTGGGGCAATAACAGGAAAAGGAAAGTTGGTTGATTGATAGTAGATATCTTGTAAGCAAGGGAAACGTGGGTGCTGTCCTGTGTGGTGTAAGATGTTTGGCACATAATCTCTTACCTTTACCCAGCAGGTACAGCACCCTGCTCACTTGCCTTGCAACCTGAAGACGACTGCAGAGAGCGTCCAGTGTGTGCCAAGCAGTAGATTTCTACTGGTGGAGCACCAGTGATACTGACAAAGATGTCTCTATCTCATGACTCTTGAGATATCTCTATATGCGTGTGGTTCTAGGGCTGGGAAGGAGGAGAGCCTTGTACATATCACGCAGGTGCTCTACTACTGCCAAGACACAGCCTAGACCTCGGCAGAGTTTTTCAGAGACAGGATCTCTGTGTGTATGTCAGGCTAGTCTTGAACTTATAAGCCCCTCCTGCTTCTGCTCTGAAATGCAAGGATAAAGGTTTCAGACAGCTTGCAGATGTGTTTTTGTTGTTGGTTTTTTTTTTGTTTGTTTTTTTGTTTTTGTTTTGTTTTGTTTTTTTATAGTTGCCTCTCTTGATTTCAATATACTCAAACACCAAGGTTTTCTGTTTTCCTTGCTACCTTAGTACAGATGTGTTGGAAGAATTGAGGTCAGGGGCCATCTTTGTGGGTTGGTGTCAGCTCCACTCATCTCAGACCTACCCTGGACTCTGGTGAGCTTTGGCTGTCCTAACTGTATAGCAAGTCACTGAGATGGGTAGATGTTAGGTCTCACCAGTCTCAGTGCATGATGACTTTTATTTTATTTTTGGTTTTGTTGTTGTTTGTTTGTTGTTTAATTTGAAAATCTTTTATAACAAAAGTTTTAAAAAAATGTACTTTGATGGCTAGTGGAAGATGCACTCTGTCTTATGCCTTAAAAATCTATTTTAACCTGTCATATGATAAATATCAATAGTCAGAAACCATATTTAAAAAGCACATGAAGGTCTTCAAGTGTTTTAGCATCTAGGGTTGCAAGACCAAAAAGTTTGAGAGTGGTTTCTGCTGTGCACAGTGTTTATCACTTTATTGTTATGAAGTGATACCCGACTGTCTCCTGAAGTGGCTGTTTTGGTTCTGGCCACCAGCAGTGTACTAAAGTAGCCATTGTGTAATGGCCTTGTCAGCACTTGTCAACTTTATCATGATCTAAACCCACAAGATTTAGACATTTATTATATAATTATATTATAATTATTTATTTGTAATTATATTTAGTTTACATGCTTCCAATTACTACGGGGTTGTCTAAGATAGTTTCTTCTTTAATGAATTGCCTGGTCAAGCCTTTGGCTCAGTTCCTTGTGTATATTTTCTCCTGGTTCCTGCTCACAATGCTCTTTTTTCCTGTTTCCTTTGCTGTATTTTTTTCATTATCATTACAATATCTATCTATTGATCTGTCTGTCTGTCTGTCTGTCTATCTATCCAAGTCATTCCCATTGTTTGCCCTAATCTTAAGTAGTATATGAAAGGACTGATAATTTCTTTATTGACTTATTTTAAAAAGTCAGTATCTTTTGTTTATCAAGTCATGAACTTTGTGTTAACAGACAAGGACGTAAAATATACTTCTTTGCTCTCAGTTTATAATCTAGTACAACAAAACCAAGAGAATATAATATAAACAAGGGATTTGATTGAACCTAGCATAGTCGCTTACTAGCCAAATGCTTCTGAGCTCTATGCACAGCCCCAACCTTGTCTTTCTAAAATTATGCTTTATTTTTGAGATCTACTTGCCTGCAAGTTTCTGCCACGTACAGCTGAGAATAAAATTTTCAAAGTTTTAAATGCTATTAGGATTCCTCCCCACTGCCATTGATTTTTTATTTTTTAGAGAAGATCTTCCTGTGTAGCTAAGTCTGCCATGAAATCTTAATCCTCCGCCTTAGTGTTTACAGTGCTGCCACTGGAGGCCTGCCCCACTATGCCTGGCCTACCTTGGGCTTTAAAATATTGTTTTAGATTTATTTTTTACTATTTAATCACTAGAAATATTTTTCCTACATGCATGGATGTGTATCATGTGGTGCTTTGCGCCTTCAGAGGTCAGGAAGGTGTTCGATCCCCTGGCACGGGAGTTACAGATATAAGCAGCCATGCAGATGCTGGAAATCACTTGCCAGCACCCCGGTCAGGTCACTTACAACCACCACAGCTCCAGGTCCAGAGGATCTAAGGCCCTCTCTGTAGGGACTGCACTAATACAGATTTAACCCCTCGGCCCCTATATGCATAATTTAAAAAAATCTTATAAGATGTAATTTTCTTTTACATTATTGATATTTCCCATTCAAATGTGATCTATGTGATTCTTTTAACTTTGGGTTTATTTTCATAATCTTATGCATTTTCATTTCTCACAGGGCTGTTGCCAAGCATTGTATAGTATAGATTCCTGTTATGAATAGGATCTTTTACTCCTCCATCATTTCTCTAACTCATGAATATTGTTGCCTGAGAAAACTTAAGATTTT